>NC_092755.1:19237002-19450907 GCF_047496795.1 Chiloscyllium punctatum | reverse complement strand
GACAGGGGGGAACAGAGAGCGTGGGACAGATAGAGGGTGGCAGACAGAGGGTGGACAGAGTCAGGGGGACAAAGAGACGAAGTATAGAGTGAGAGAGGGGACAGTGAGATGGGGACAGGGAGAGGGTGACAGAGAGAGGACGACGGGGGGGGCAGAGAGAGGTGGACAGAGAGAGGAGGACAGAGAGAGAGGGGGCAGAAAGAGAGGGGGACAGAGAGAGGGGGCAGAGAGAGGGGGAATAGAGAGACGGTGACAGAGACGGGGCAGAGAGAGAGCGACAGAGAGAGGGGGGACAGAGAGAGGTGGACAGAGAGAGGGCAGAGAGAGGGCGACAGAGGGGACAGAGAGTCGGGGAGATAGAGGGGGTCAGAGAGAGGGGGAGATGGAGGGGGACAGAGAGAGAGGGGGACAGAGATATGGACAGAGAGTGGGGGACAGAGAGATAGGGTGACAGAGAGAGTGGTGACAGAGAGAGGGGGACAGTGAGCGGGTACAGAGAGAGGAGGGTGGGAGAGAGTGGTGGTCATAGAGAGGGTGGCAGAGAGTGGGGGAGATAGTGGGGGACAGAGAGAGATTGACAGAGAGTCGGGGACAGAGAGAGGAGGGCAGAGAGCGCGCGACAGAGAGACAGGGGGTCAGAGAGAGGGGTTCAGAGAGAGGGGGACAGAGAGAGAGGGGGCAGAAAGAGAGGGGAACAGAGAGAGGGGGCAGTGAGCGGGGGAGAGAGAGGAGGGGACAGAGAGAGGGGCTAGAGAGAGAGAGAGGGGGGATCAGAGAGAGGAGGACAGAGAGAGAGGGGGCAGCGAGAGAGGGGGACAGAGAGAGGGAGCAGCGAGCGGGGGTGAGGGGGCCAGAGGGAGGGGGGACAGAGAGTGGGGACACAGAGAGGGGGGAATAGAGAGGGGGGAACAGAGAGCGTGGGGCAGATAGAGGGTGGCAGACAGAGGGTGGACAGAGTCAGGGGGACAGCGAGACCAAGTATAGAGAGAGAGAGGGGACAGTGAGATGGGGACAGGGAGAGGGTGACAGAGAGAGGACGACGGGGGGGGGGGCAGAGGGGGGGGACAGAGAGAGCGGGACAGAGAGAGAGGGGGCAGGGACAAAGGGGGACAGTGAGAGCGGGACAGTGAGAGAGGGGACAGAGAAAAGGGGGACAGAGAGAGGGGGGCAGCGAGAGGAGGGCAAAGAGAGAGGTAGACATAGAGAGAGGGGGACCGTGAGGGGGTACAGAGAGAGGCGGGTGGGAGAGAGTGGTGGTCAGAGAGAGCGTGACAGAAATAGGGGGACAGACAGTGGGGGAGATAGAGGGGGTCAGAGAGAGAGGGGGGTCAGCGAGAGCGGGGCAAAAAGGTGCGACAGAGAGAGGGGGCAGAGAGAGAGGAGGACAGAGAGAGAGGGGAACAGAGAGAGGGGGGGACAGAGAGAGAGGGGGAGAGAGAGAGGGGCAGAGAGAGAGGGGGACAGAGAGAACAGGACAGATAGAGGCGGGACACAGAGGGGGGACAAAAAGAGGGGGAACAGAGAGGGGGGACAGAAAGGGGGGACAGAGAGAGGGGGAATAGAGAGACGGTGACAGAGACGGGGCAGAGAGAGGGCGACAGAGGGGACAGAGAGTCGGGGAGATAGAGGGGGTCAGAATGAGAGGGACAGAGAGAGGGGGAGATGAAGGGGGACAGAGAGAGAGGGGCACAGAGATATGGACAGAGAGTGGGGGACAGAGAGATGGGGGACAGAGAGAGTGGTGACCGTGAGAGGGGGACAGTGAGGGGGTACAGAGAGAGGCGGGTGGGAGAGAGTGGTGGTCAGAGAGTTTCTGACAGAGAGAGGGGGACAGAGAGTGGGGGTGATAGAGGGGGTCAGCGAGAGAGGGGGTAGAAAGAGGCGGCAGAGAGAGGGGGCAGAGAGAGGAGGACAGAGGGGGGGCAGAGAGAGGGCGACAGAGAGAGGGGGACGAGAGAGAAGGGGACAGAGACAGGGGGCAGAGAGAGAGGGGCAGAGAGAGAGGGACTGAGAGTGCGGGAGATAGAGGGGGACAGAGAGAGAGGGGAACAGAGAGAGAGGGGCAGAGAAAGAGATGGGAGCAGACAGAGTGAGGTGGGCAGAGAGAGAGGGGGAATAGAGAGAGGCGGACTGAGAGAGGCGCACAGAGAGTGGGGGCGGTAGAGGGGGTCAGAGAGAGGGGAAAACGAGAGAGGTGGATATACATGGGTGCAGAGAGAGGGGGACAGAGAGTGGGGGCGGTAGAGAGGGTCAGAAAGGGGGGACAGAGTGGGGGAGGGTTGGGGGCAGAGAGAAGGGGACAGAGAGTGGGTGGATGGGGAGAGTGGGGGACAGAGAGAGAGAGGGAGACAGAGAGGGGTACAAAGAGAGAGGGAGAGATAGTGAGAACAGAGAGAGGGAACAGAGAGAGGGGGACAAAGAGAGAGGCGGGTGGGAGAGAGAGGGGGTCAGAGATGGTGAAACAGAGAGAGCGGGACTGAGAGAGTGGGGAACAGAGAGAGAGGGGAGAAAGAGGAGGGACAGACAGAGGCGGGTGGGAGAGAGGGGTACAGAGAAATGTGGAGATAGAGGTGGTCAGAGGGAGGGGTTAGAGAGAAGGGGAGATAGCGGGGGAAAGACAGTGGGGGACAGAGCGAGGGGTACAGAGTGGAGGAGAGGGAGGGGGTCAGAGAGGGGGGACAGAGAGTGGGGGACAGAGAGTGGGCGATGGAGAGAGTGAGGCACAGAGAGAGAGAGGGAGAGAGAGAGAGAGGGTACAGAGAGAGGACAGTGAGAGGGGGACAGGGAGAGGGGGACAGAGAGAGGGGGCAGAGAGTGGGGGAGATAGAGGGGGTCAGAGAGAGGTGGACAGAGAGTGGGGGAGATAGAGGGGGACAGAGAGAGTTGGACAGAGAGTCGGGGACAGAGAGAGGAGGGCAGAGAGCGGGGTCAGAGAGTTGGCCAGATAGAGGGGGTCAGAGAGAGAAGAACTGAGAGATTGGTCAGAGAGAGAAGCGGACAGAGAGAGGGGGGGCAGAGAGAGCGCGATAGAAAGACAGGGGATCAGAGAGAGGGGTTCAGAGATGGGGACAGAGAGAGAGGGGGCAGAGAGCGGGGGAGAGAGAGGAGGGGACAGAGGTAGGGGGGACAGAGAGAGTGGGACAGAGAGAGAGGGGGCAGAAAGAGAGGGGACAGAGAGAGGGGGCAGCGAGCGGGGGAGAGAGAGGAGGGGACAGAGGGAGGGGGACAGAGAGAGAGGGGGACAGAGACAGATGAACAGAGAGTGGAGGACAGAGAGCGGGGACAGACCGAGGGTGAGATAGAAAGGGTCAGACAGAGGTGGACAGAGAGAGGGGGTACAGAGAGAGAGGGGACGGTGAGAGAGGGAGAGGGTGACAGAGAGTGGGGGGCAGAGAGTGGGGGAGAGCGAGAGGCGTGTGGGAGAGAGCGGGGGGCAGAAAGAGGGTGACAGAGAGAGGGGGCAGAGAGTGGGGGAGATAGAGAGGGTCAGAGAGAGGGGAACAGAGAGATGGTAAATAGAGGGGGACAGAGAGAGAGGGAGACAGAGAGACGGGAACAGAGAGAGACGAGAACAGAGAGAGATGGACAGAGAGTGGGGGTAGAGAGCGGAGACAGAGAGTGGGTGAGATAGTTAGGGTCAGAAAGTGGGGGACAGAGAGAGGGAGACAGAAAAAGGGGGACTGAGAGAGAGGGGGACAGAGAGAGGGGTGACAGAGAGAGGGGGACAAAGAGAGAGGGGGACAGAGAGAGGGGCAGGGCTTGGGGGAGATAGACGGGGTCAGAGAGAGGGGACAGAGAGAGGGGGACAGAGAGGGTGGACAGATAGAGGCAGGACAGAGAGGGGGAACAGTTAGAGAGGGGACAGAGAGGGTGGACAGATAGATGCATGACAGAGAGGGGGAACAGTGAGAGGATGGCAGAGAAATGGTGACAGAGAGTGGGGGAGATAGAGGGGGACAGAGAAAGGGGGACCGAGAAGGGGGACAGATAGAGAGGGAAACAGTGAGAGAGAGTGGAACAGAGAGAGGCGGGTGGGAGGGAGAAGGGGGACAGAGAGAGGGCGACAGAGAGAGGGGCACAGAGAGTGAGGGAGATAGAGGGGGTCAGAGAGAGGGGGATGGAAAGAGGGTGAGGTAGAGGGGGTCAGAGAGAGCGGGACAGAGAGAGGGGGAGATAGTGGCGGTCAGAGGGTCAGGGGACAGAGAGTGGGGGACAGAGAGAGGGATACAGAGTTGGAGAGGGGGGGGCAGAGAGAGGGAGTCAGAGAGAGGGGGTCAGAGAGAGAGGGACAGAGAGAGGAGCAGAGAGAGAGTGGGACAGAGAGAGGGGGCAGCGAGCGGGGGAGAGAGAAGGGGGACTGAGTGAGGGGGGACAGAGAGAGGGGGACAGAGAGAGGGGGACAGGGAGAGGGGTGTACAGAGACAGTGGGGCAGATGGAGGGGGCAGAGAGAGGGGGGACAGAGAGAGGGGGACAGAGAGACGAGGTACAGAGAGAGAGGGGACATTGAGAGGGGGACAGGGAGAGGGTGACAGAGAGAGGGATAGATAGAGGGGGACAGAGAGAGAGAGCGACCGAGAGAGATGGACAGAGAGTGGGGGTCAGAGAGAGGAGGACAGAGTGCGGGGACAGGGAGTGGGTGAGATAGAGGGTGTCAGAGAGAGGGGGATAGAGAGAGAAGCGGACAGGGAGAGAAGGGTAGAGAGAGGGCAACAGAGAGAGAGGGGACAGAGAGAGGGGGCAGAGAGAGAGCGGGTCAGAGAGAGCGGGACAGAGAGAGAGGGGGCAGAGAGAGATGGGGCAGAGAGAGGGGGCAGAGAGCGGGGGAGAGAGAGGGGGGACAGTGGTAGGGGGGACAGAAGGAGGGGGGTACTGAGAGAGGGGACAGAGGGAGGGGGACAGAGAGAGGGGGGGTCAGAGAGAGGGGGAGATAGAGGGGTACAGAGAGAGAGGGGGACAGAGAGATGGACAGAGAGTGGGGAACAGAGAGAGGGGGACAGAAAGCGGGGACAGAGAGTGGGCGAGATAGAGGGGGTCAGAGAGAGAAGGACAGAGAGAGGGGGCAGAGAGAGGGAGTCAGAGGTAGGGGGAGAGAGAAAGGGGGACATAGAGAGGGGGGCAGAGAGCGGGGTAGAGAGAGGGGGACAGAGGAGGGGGGACAGAGAGAGGTGGACAGAGGGAGGGGGGGCAGAGAGAGGGGGACAGAGAGAGGGGGCAGAGAGAGGGGGGACAAAGACAGAGGGAACAGAGAGAGAGGGAGTCAGAGAGAGGGACAGAGAGTAGGATAGATAGAGGGGGCCAGAGAGAGAGGGACAGAGATAGGGGGATATAGAGGGGTCAGAGAGAGGGTGAACAGACAGTGGGGGACAGAGTGAGGTGTACAGAGTGGGGGAGAGAGAGAGGGGGGCAGAGAGAGGGGGACAGAGAGAGGGGGACAGAGAGAAGGGGGACAGAGAGTAGGGACAGACAGAGGGGGGACAGAAAGAGTGGGGCAGAGAGAGATGGACAGAGAGTGGGGGACAGAGGGCGGGTAAGCTAGAGGGGATCAGAATGAGGGGGACAAAGAGAGGGGGACAGAGAGGGGGGACAGACAGTGAGGGGGACAGAGAGAGGGGGGCAAAGAGAGAGGGGGACAGAGAGAGGGGCAGAGTGTGGGGTGACAGAGGTGGTCAGAGAGAGGGGACAGAGAGAGGAGGACAGAGAGTGGGTGAGATAGAGGGTGTCAGAGAGAAAGGGACAGAGAGAGAGAGAGGGGACAGAGAGAGGGGGACAGAGAGGGTGGACAGATAGAGGCAGGACAGAGAGGAGGGACAGATAGAGAGGGGACAACGAATGTGGACAGATAGAGGCAGGACAGAGAGGGGGGGCAGAGAGAGAGTGGGACAGAGAGAGAGAGGGGACAGAGAGAGGCGGGTGGGAGGGAGAGGGGGGACAGAGAGAGGGCCACAGAGAGAGGGGCACAGAGAGTGAGGGAGCTAGATGGAGTCAGAGAGAGTGGGACAGAGAGAGGAGGAGATAGTGGGGGTCAGAGGGAGTGGGGACAGAGTGTGGGGGACAGAGAGAGGGGTACAGAGTTGGAGAGAGAGAGGGGGGCAGAGAGAGTGGTTTTAGAGAGAGGGCACAGAGAGTGGGGGACAGAGAGCGGGGGAGAGAGAGAAGAAGGGGACAGAGAGAGAGGGGGACAGATATAGAGGTGGACAGAGAGAGGGAACAGATAGCTAGATGGACAGAGAGAGGGGGGAGCAGAGAGAGAGGGACGTGGGTGACAGATAGAAGGGGACAGAGAGAGGGCTACAGGGAGAGGGGCACAGAGATAGAGGGGGTTAGAGAGAGGGGGACGGAATGTGGGGAGATAGTGGAGGTCAGAGGGAGGGGGGACAGAGAGTGGGGTACAGAGTGGGAGAGAGGGAGGGGCAAAGAGAGGGGGTCAGAGATAGAGGGGGACAGAGAGAGAGGGGGACATAGGGAGGAGGGACAGAGAGACGCTGACAGAGAGCGGGTAGAGTGATGGCGACAGAGATGGGGGCAGAGAGAGAGGAGACCGAGAGAGGGGGGAACAGAGAGCGGGAGAGATAGAGGGGGCAGAGAGACGGGGAAGACCGAGGGGTAGAGTGAGAGAGGGGGGAACAGAGAGAGGGGGACAGAGAGGGGAGAGACAGAGAGAGGGCGGACAGAGAGAGGGGGCAGAGAGTGCGGGGGACAGATAGACGGTGACAGAGAGGGGCAGAGAGCGGGCGACAGATGGAGGGGGGACAGAGAAAGAGGGGGAACAGAGAGGGGGGACAGAGGGAAGGGGGACAGAGAGAGAGGGGACAGAGAGTGGGGGGACAGAGAGTTGGGGGGACAAAGAGAGGGGTCAGTGAGTGGCGGTAGATAGACGGGGTCAGAGAGAGGGGGGCAGAGAGAGGGGTATATAGAGAGGGTCAGAGGGAGGGTGAACAGAGCGTGGGGGACAGAGAGAGGAAGACAGAGTGGGGTAGAGAGAGGGCTTCAGAGAGAGGAGATCAGAGAGAGGGGGACAGAGAGAGAGGGACAGAGAGAGATGGGGACAGAGAATGGAGTACAGAGATTGGGGGACAGAGTGAGAGCGGGACAGAGAGAGCGGGACAGAGAGTGGGGGACAGAGAGAGGGCGACAGAGAGGGGGATAGAGAGCGGAGAAGATAGAGGGCATCAGAGAGAGGGGGTCAGAGAGAGAGGGGGGGACAGAGAGAGATGGACAGAGAGGGGGGGACAGAGAATGGGGGGCAGAGAGGGGGGACAGAGAATGGAGGACACAGAGAGGGGTACAGAGTGGGGGAGAGAGAGGGGGGGAGAGAGAGGGCTACACAGAGAGGGGGACAGAGAGCGGCAGAGAGAGGGGGGCAGAGAGAGGGGACAGAGAGTGGGGGACAGAAAGAGGGGGACAGAGTGAGGAGGAGAGAGAGTGGGCGGCAGAGGGAGTGTGGACAGAGAGTGGGGGACAGAGAAAGGGATACAGAGTGGGGGAAAGAGAGGGTGTCAGAGAGAGGGGGTCAGAGAGAGGGAGTCAGAGTGAGGGGGACAGAGAGTGGGGGACAGAGAGAGGAGGAGATAGAGGGGGTCAGAGGGAGGGGGACAGAGAGTGGGGGACAGAGAGAGGGGTACAGAGTGGGTGAGAGAGAGGGGGCAGAGAGAGGTGGACCGAGAGGGGGGATGACAGAGAGACGGTGACAGAGAGGGGGCGAGAGAGAGGGGGTGCAGAGAGGGGGGGCAGAGAGAGAGGGTGGAAAGAGAGAGGGGGGACAGAGAGACGGTGACCGAGAGGGGACAGAGAGAGGACGACAGAGAGAGGAGGGACAGAGAGCGGGGGAGAGAGGTCGCAGCGAGAAGGGGGACAGAGAAAGGGGGTACAGAGAGAGCGGGAACAGAGAGGGGGGAACAGAGGGATGGGGACAGAGGGAGGGGGACAGAGAGAGGGGTGGACAGAGAGAGTGGGGCAGATGGAGGGGGACATAGAGAGGGGGGACAGAGAGAGGGGGACAGAGAGACGAGGTACAGAGAGAGAGAGGGGACAGTGAGAGGGGGACAGGGAGAGGGTGACAGAGAGGGTGGGCAGAGAGTGGGGGAGATAGAGGGGGACAGAGAGAGAGGGATCCGAGAGAGATGGACACAGAGTACGGGTCAGAGAGAGGAGGACAGAGTGCGGGGAGAGAGAGTGGGTGAGATAGAGTGTGTCAGTGAAAGGGGAACAGAGAGAGAAGCGGACAGAGAGAGAGGGGTAGAGAAAGGGCAACAGAGAGAGAGGGGACAGAGAGCGTGGGGGACAGAAACAGTGGGAACTAGAGAGAGAGGGGTTCAGAGAGAGGGGGACAGAGAGAGAGGGGGCAGAGAGAGGGGGAGACAGAGAGAGAGGGCAGCGAGCGAGTGGGGGAGAGGGGGGGACAGAGGGGGAGGACAGAGGGAGGGGGGTACAGAGAGAGGGGACAGAGGGAGGGGGCAGAGGGAGGGGGGTCAGAGAGAGGGGGAGATAGAGGGGTATAGAGAGAGAGAGAGGACCAGAGAGAGGGGGACAGAAATGGGCCAAAGGGCACCAGATTATGTTACCAGTAGCATACAGACTGGAGGGTTACAGGTAGCACATGAATTACCTGTTGGAGGTCACCTAGAGGTACAAAAGACTAAGGTACAAAACCATCTTTATTGGCCTGGAATGCACAAGAATGTGGTTAACTTTTGCCATATATGTCATACATGTCAAATGGTAAATACGCCAAAGCGTTCATAAATCTAGCACCTTTGTTGCCAATTCCTGCATTTGAAGAAACTTTCACATGGTTATGTAGGTCCCCTCCTGAGAACGAAAAAAGATAAAGAACTGGAGAAACAGGTATTAGTTATTATCCCGCAAAGTGAGGAATCAAATGTAGATGTTGCGATTTTGATGTCCTTAAAATATGGAAAAACATGAAGAAGTCATTGAGGAGTGGGATAGGTTAGCATACGCTCTGTGTCAGGAGCAAAGAACAGCGTTGAAATGTTTGTTACTGCAGTATGAGGACATATGGAAGAATCAGATGGGGAGAACTAATGGTCTTGCATATGATGTAGAAGCAGGAAATACTGTTTCGATAAAGCCACACCCCGATTGGCTTAATAATTTCAAAGCCAGACAGGTCGAGAAATTTTGACAAGCCAGTTAGACAACAAAGTGCTGCTTACAGTGTGGTTTCTGCCAGGTGCTTTTTCAGGAATGGCGAAAGAAAACTCTACGTTTTTCAACGCCAAATGGGCCATATCAATTGAAAATGATGCCGTATGGAAATAAGAATTCACCTGGCACATTCTGAAGACTCATGAACAGAATTCTGGCTGGATTAACAAACTGCAGTCGATTTGAACGATGCAGATATCTTTAGTGAGTTCTAGAAAGATCCCATAGTACAGTTCGCAGAGGTCTTTGAACGACTATTAGAAACAAAACTGATAATAATCTTAAACAAAACTGAATTGCGAAGGTATATCTGACGTTCTTGGGACAAAAGATTGTTCATAGAATGTTGGCCCCGAAGAATGCAATGACGCACCAGTTTTAGTTACGACAAACTTTTCAAAATCTTTTAAAGATGCCATTGATGCTGATGACATAGCGTTGGAGCTGTACTGCTACCGGAAGGTAATGATAGGATTGAACTGGCAGTTGCTTACTTTTCGAAAAAAAACTCAACATCCACCAGAGAAAATACCCCACGATCGAATAAGATCTATTGGGTTTGGTTTTGACATACCAATATTTTATACATATGTCATTAAACGATGTGCCAGAGACAATTGTGTTCACGGATCACAGAGAAGATACCCCACGATCGAATAAGATCTATTGGGGTTTGGTGCAGACATTACAATATTTTAATACATATGTCATTAAACGATGTGCCAGAGACAATTGTGTTCACAGATCACAATCTTCTAACATTCTTGGAACGGTATTAATGAATGAACGTGTGAATATTTCGTTGGAGCCTTATAGCACATAGAACATAGAACAATACAGCACAGAACAGGCCCTTCGGCCTTCGATGTTGTGCTGAACATTTGTCCTAGCTTAAGCACCCATCCATGAACCTATCCAATTGCCACTTAAAGATCACCAATGATTCTGACTCTGCCACTCCCACAGGCAGCGCATTCCATTCCCCATCACTCTCTGGGTAAAGAACCTACCCCTGACACCCCCCTATACCTTCCACCCTTCGCTTAAATTTATGTCATCTTGCACAACTCAGTTGTACCCGGGGAAAAAGTTTCTGACAGTCTATTCTATCTATTCCTCTAATCATCTTATACATCACTATCAAGTTACCCCTCGTCCGTAGCCGTTCCAGTGTGAAAAGGCCTAGCACTCTCAAACTATCCTCGTACGACCTATTCTCCATTCAAGGCAAAACCTGGTAAATCTTCTCTGCACCCTCTCCAAAGATTCCACATCTTTCCTAAAGTGAGGCTACCAGAACTGCACACAGTCCTCCAAATGTGGCCTAACTAAGGTCCTGTACAGCTGCAACAGCACTTCATGACTCTTGAATTCAATCTCTCTGCCAATGAACGCCATTACACCATAGGCCTTCTTACAAGCTCTATCCACCTGAGTGGCAACTTTCAAAGTTCTATGAACATAGACCCCAAGATCCCTCTGCTCCTCCACCTTACTAAGAACCCTACCGTTAACCCTGTATTCCACATTCTTCTTTGTCCTTCCAAAGTGGACAACCTCACACTTGACAGGGTTGAACTCCATCTGCAACTCCTAAGCTCAACTCTGCATCATATCTAAGTCTCTTTGCAGCCGACAACAGCCCTCCTCACAATCCACAACTCCACCAATCTTCATATCATCTCCAGATTTACTGACCCACCCAACGACTCCCTCTTCCAAGTCATTAATAAAAATTACAAACAGCAGAGGAACCAGAACTGATCCGTGTAGAACTCAACTTGTAATTAAGCTTTCTCTGAATATTTACCATCTACCACCACTCTCTAACTTCGACCGGTTAGCCAGTTTTCTATCCAACTGGCCAAATTTCCCTCTATCCCATGCCTCCTGACTTTCCGCAAAAGCCTACCATGGGGAACCTTATCAAAGGCCTTACTAAAGTCCATGTACACTACATCCACTGCTCTACCCTCATCCACATGCTTGGTCACCTCCTCAAAGAATTCAATAAGACTTGTAAGGCAAGACCTACCCTTCACAAATCCGTGCTGGCTGTCCTTAATCAAGCAGTGGATTTCCAGATACTCATCAATCCTTTCCCTCAGTACCCTTTCCATAAATCCTTTCCCTCAGAACTCTTTCCATTACTTTGCCTAAGACCGAAGTAAGACTAACTGGTCTGTAATTCCCGGGGTTATCCCTATTCCCTTTTTTGAGTTTGGGAATGAAGAAGTCACAGGTGGACCAGCTGGAAGTGAGGAAGGGGGGGCAAGTTCGAAGCAAAATCAATAACCTTTTCGATTGGGGACGAGAGAGAATCAGGGGCGATAATATCATCTATGTATTGGAGAAAGCATTGTGGATGGGGTCTGGGATAGAAGTTGAACAAGGAATGTCCTACGCACCCAATGAAAAGACTGGTGCTCACGTGCCCACGTGCTTATACATACTCCCCCACCCCCAGCCAGAGGAAAGCGAGAGTAATTCATAACAGAAGTTATAGTGAGTGAGCTCCGGTTCACCAGGTGGAACAGTGTGATGGTGGTAATTGGGCGCAGTTCAGGCCTTGACTCCAGGAAGAAGAGGAGAGTCCTGAGACCATCCTGGTGGGGGATGGATGTGTAAAGGGATAGCACGTCCATGGGAAAAAAAAGGCTGCTGGAGCCTGCATGTCAGAGGTATCACGGATGTACGTGGACAGGGACTGGACAAGGGATAAAAGACAGAGTCATTACAAGAAGCGATGAGTTACCTATGGTAGGCTCAGGTTGAAGCAATTGATCTTTTTTGTACTTCTCTTCGCGGATTTTCGGAGTAGAAGCGAGTTGTGCTCTCAGAGGACCATCATCTTGGAAGCTGTTGGGTGGGATCACCAGACAAAGGAGGACAGTTATCGTAGTAGATGCTATGGCCTGATGGTCCATGGGTTGGCCATCGTCTGGGGGTATATTAGAAATGGTATTTTAGATCTAAAGCTCAACCTCTGCAATGTAGAGGTCAATATACTAGTCTACAGCAGCACCACCCTTAACGGCCACTTCATAAGACAGTCAGGTTTGTGTGTATTCGCATTGTGTACATTAAGTTTGGAGGGTATTGGGTTGGAATAGGTGAAGGAGTTGCAGAGAAATTGAGGCACGCAATGTTCTCAATTAACAATTCGAGTGCTTTAAAAGGGCAGGAGGAGGGCCTCAGATGGCGGAGAAGTGCTGGAGCTGGGCGAAGGTGGCTGTGTGATGGGAAAGGGACTCTTGCCCAAACAATTGGGCATGGAGGCTAAGACAGTGCAAGAAGAGTTCAAAGCCATGTCGAGTTCTTTAATGTGGGAGCGCATAGATACGCAAAGCTGAGACGTTTGCTGAGTACAGATATGTTTCCGCCCCATCTCGCTTCTCCAAAACCAAGCTTTTCCCTGTCACTAAAATCTCATCTGCCATTCGCCCTCCTCCTTAGTACTGTTTCCTTAAAATCCTACGTCTCTTGCACTACTCCTTCTGCTTCTACATATTCTTCCACTGACAATCTCGCTTCACATTATTCTGCTACCACTCTCACTCAGAGTTCCAGAAATTCCTCAGTTACTCCCACTTACTGTGGCCATCCCTTTCGTTTTTGCGTTCCAACTAGAATGATGGAAGCTGCTGGCTTCTCCGTTGTTATTGATTATCAATGAATGAGAGATTGAGATGATCAATATCTAATAAGAACAGAAAATAGCGTGTGTCTGTCACTGCCTGATTCACCAGCTACGGGATGATTTTGTTCCCTATGGTACTGTGTGGAAGTTCTTTCTGTATCTGTGTCATAGTGCTTAATCAGACCGCCTTACCACCAATAGGACAAATATCTCCTGAGAATCAGAAGTCCATGTTGCAGTTTCTTGTGACAACGTTGTGAAGGTAGTGAGCACATTCTTCAAACAAGCCGTGTTCTGTCCTTTTGTACTTTATAATTTCAATTGATGTTCTAATGTCATTTGAGGTGAGTTCAGAGTGACCTCTTTTACCATCAAGACAGCATTTGACACTTGTGGTATCAAGGACCCTGAGGAAATTGTGAACAATGCGAATCAGACGAAATTCTGTGCTGTTAATTTCCTCACTGAACAATGGGAAAGACAATCCCTGCAAAACGTCTTCCATGTAAATGCTATTCTCACTGGGGCCTAATATATTGTTCTTTCACTACCATTTGCTGCAAATCATTTGCTGCGACAGTTCTCCCTACCTATCCAGATAACCTGTCACACCCCTGAAACACGTTCTGACCTTGCTATATGAAGGATGTTGTGAAACTTGAAAGGGCTCAGATGAGACATAAAGGGATGATGCCAGGAACGCAGCCGTTTGATATGCATAGGGAAACCGAGTAGACTGGGTATTTGCTCCTTGTAGCACCGGAGGCTGAGGGGAGTCGTTATAAAAGTTGATAAAATCATGATTTGGAGATGCTCGTGTTGGACTGGGGCGTAAAAAGTTAAAAATCGCACAACACCAGGTTATATACCAACAGATTTAATTGGAACCTCTAGTTTTTGGAGCAGCACACCTTAATCAGGTGGTTGAAGGAGCGGCACTCCGAAAGCTAGTGCCTCCAATTAAACGCATTCGACTATTACCTGGTGTTGTGTAATTTTTCACTTCATAAAATCACGAGAGGCAGCAAAGTTGGAGAATATCAATCAGCACTCAGAATCGGAGTCTCGTAATTCCAGTAGTAACACATTTCGTCACATTGTGAGGGAGCAGAGTGGATTGGGAGCTGGAGGATTACGTGTACCTTGGAGTCACAACAACAACTTTCCTATGCTGGGAACTGACTGCACTGAGTTTGTTGGAATCACAGAAAAAGCTGTCAGTTCATTGGCTTATACTACAGCGCTATGAGCGACCGTCTGTAAATTGCTACTAGTTCTCAAATTTTCTTTTTTGCAGTTCTGAAAGTAGTGTTGAACTCAGAAATAAAAGGAAAAAGTGCAAGTGTAAGGCAATTTAGCAATCTCAGTAAGCCACAGTTTCATAAGGGACACAACTCTCATGTTATTTACTTGATGTTAACTTAATACTACATAAATAATGAAGTAAGACGATGTACGTTGCAGGTCAAGACATGGATGCATATGTTTGTCAAGTGCAAAATGTGTTCTATTACATTGGGTAGTCCTAGCCTTGCTGGTACACAAACAATGGGCATTTGAAGTGAGATAGCGACTGGAGATTCAGTGGGTCATATATGGTGCTGAGAGATAGGTGAACAGCGCACAGGTGAAGAGGATCTCCCTACAGACGCGACGGCCTGGAAGAATGAAAGGAATGGGTGCCTCTTCAATCGAAAGGAAACAGTCAGGGAATACGGCGATAGACTGATGTATCTCTAACAATTCAGTTTTCCAGCTTTGAAGCTGATGGAATTGTTGGCTGCTTAGGGAAGTAAAGTCAGAACCATGCTGACAGCACCATACACAGTCCGACTGTTCAGGAGGGCAAGGAGAAGAAGGAGGAGCAATAATCAGAGGGGTTTCACTCAATTGAAGAAGATGTCAGCATTTCCGTGACTGTAAATGTCATTTCAGCATAGTTGAGTCAAGAATGGCATTATGTCTGCAGGAGATTCGTCTGGGGGCCAGTGAGCAATCAAAGTTCATGTCCATGTTAGGAAGAATGATATGGGTAGTAAAGATGAAGTGGTCTGATAATCATAATTTCGGAAGCTAGGTGGATGGTTAGCAAGCAAGACTGGAACTGTAGAAATCGCTGGAATAATCCCCGTATCGTGCACAAATGGGAATAGTACTTGGGGGTTTTGGCAGATGAGACAGTGACTGGAACGATAATGCAGCAGGAACGTCTTCAGAGACTTCAGGCATTGGGTCTGGTTCTGGTTCTGGTGAAGGCTGCAACTGTACAAGCCCGTTGAGGTAACATGTGAGAAAGCTGGAACTCATACAAATAGGAACATAGAACAATACAACACAGAACAGGCCCTTCGGCCCCGTTGTGCCAACCATTGATCCTCTTGTAATGTAAACATAATGTATGAACCCACAAACTTCTGTGACGATATGCATGTCCAGCAGTCTCTTAAATATCCCCAATGACCGCGCTTCCACAACTGCTGCTGTCAACGCATTCCATGTTCTCACAACTCTCTGCGTCAAGAACCCGCCTCTGACATCCCCTCTATACATTCCACCAAACAGCTTAAAACTAGTACCCCTCATGTTAACAATTTCTGCCCTGGGGAAAAGTCTCTGGCTATCAACTCTATCTATGCCTTTCATTATCTTGTACACCTCAATTAGGTCCCCTCTCTTCCTTCGTTTTGCCAATCAAAAAAGTCCGAGCTCAGTCAACCTCTCTTCGTAAGATAACCCCTCCATTCCAGGCAGCACACCGGTAAACCTCCTCTGAACCTTTTCCAAATCATCCACATCTTTCGTATAATAGTGCGACTGGAACTGGACACAGTATTCCAAGTGTAGTCTAACCAAAGATTTATAGAGCTGCAACAAGATCTCACGGCTCTTAAACTCAATCCCCCTGTTAATGAAAGCCAAAACACCATATGCTTTCTTGATAACCTTGTCCACTTGGGTGGCAGTTTTTAGGGATCGATGTAACTGCACACCAAGATCCCGCTGTTCCTCCACACTGCCAAAATCCTATCTTTAATCCTGTACTCAACTTTCAATTTCGACCTTCTAAAATTCATCACTTGGCATTTATCCAGGTTGAACTCCATCTTCCACCTCTCCTCCCATCGCTACATCCTCTCACTGTCACGCTGCAGCCTACAACAATCCTCTATGCTGTCAATGACACCTCCAACATTTGTGTTGTCTGCAAACTAGCAAACCCTTCCTTCAATCTACTCATCTAAGTCATTTTAAAAAATTACAAAGAGTACAGGCCCAGGAACAGAGCCCTGTGGAAGACCAATCACCACTGACTTCCAGGTAGTATACTTTCCTTCCACTACCACTCGCTGTCTTCTGTCGAACAATCAATTCAGTATCTACATTTTTAATTTTCCCTGTATCCCATTCCTCCTGACCTGAACGAGCCTACCATGGGGAACCTTATCAAATGCCTTGCTGAAATCTACATACACCACATCCACCGCTCGACCCTTATGAAATTGTCTGGTAACATCCTCGAAGCACTCAATAAGCTTATTGAGGCATGACATGCCCCTCACAAGGTCAAGCAGACTGCATTTAATCAAGCCATGCTCTTCCTGATTGTGATAATTCCTATCCGTCAGAATCCTTTCCAACACCTTGCAGATGACAGACGTGCGACTGACTGGTGTGTAATTGCCGGTGATTTCGCTATTTCCTTTCTTGAAGAAAGAAATTATATTTGCCGCCCTCCAATCCTCTGGTATAACTCTGTTAGAGAGCGAGGATGCAAAGATCTTCGCAAGCGGCGAAGCAATCACATTGCTTGCTTCCCAAAGCAGCCGAAAACAAATCTGATCTGCCCCTGGCGACTTGTCAATCTTAATGTTTGTCAAAATTTTCAGCATATCGGCTTCCTCAATCTCTATCCATTAGAGCATGCTTACCTGCTTCTCAATGTTTTCATTCAATACAAGGTGCTTTTCTTTAGTAAAGGCAGAAGCAAAAAACTCATTTAGAGCTTCCCCTACATCCTCAGATTCTATACAGAAGTTCCCTATGCTATCCCTAATCGGCCCTACTCTTTCTTTGATCAGTCTCTTATTCCTCACACACGTGTAAAATGCCTTTGGATTCTCCTTAGTCCTTCCTGCCAAGCCTTTTTCGTGCCCCTTCCTGGGTCTCCGCAGACCGTTTTTGAGCTCCTTCCTCGCCTGACTGTAATCCTCTCGAGCTGAGCGAGACTCTTGCTTCCTCCACCTTACGTAAGCTGCCTACTTTGTTTTGATGAGAAGCTCCTCAGCTCTCGTCATCGAAGGTTACTTTATCTTACCACTTTTTGCCTGTCTCAGAGGAAAACATTTATTCATCACTCGCAGCAACTATTCCTTAAACCGTCTCCACATGTCTATAGTGCCATTTCCATTGAGCAATTTCTCCCAGTCCAATTTTCCCAACTCTCGTCTGAAAGCATCATAATGTCCTTTTCGCCAATTAATTATCCTCCCATTGTGCCTGCATCTCTCCTTCTCCATAGCTATTTGGAATGTGAGGCCGTTGTGGTCACTATCACCAAAATGCTCTCCTACCGCCAGATCTGACACTTGCCCTGGCTCATCGCTTATACCAAATTCAAAATGGCCTCTCCCCTCGTCGGCCTGTCAACGTACCGAGTTAGGAAACCCTCCTGAACACACCTTATTTAAACAGCTTCTTCCAAACCATCTGCTCGAAGGAGGTACCAATCAATATTGGGAAAATTAAAGTCACCGATTCCAACAACGGTACTACATTCACACTTCTCCAAAACCTGCCGACCTGTGCTTTATTCTATCTCTCTGTTGCTATTGGGGAGCCTGTAGTAAACTCCTAATGAGGTGACTGCTCCCTCACTGTTCCTAATTTCTACCCACACTGACTGAGTAGGCAGACCTTCCTCGACAATGGTAATTTCTGTGGCTGCGATTTTCTCTCTGATTAGCAGTGTTACACCCCCTCCTCTTTTTCCCGCCGCCCTGTTCTTTTTAAGTGTTATAAACCCTGGACCATCCAGCGACCATTCCTGCCCCTGAGAAACCCACGTCTCTGTTATGGCCAAAACATCATAGCACCAGGTACAGACCCATGCTCTAAGCTCATCATTTTTATTCCTGATTCTCCTTGCATGAAAGCAAACACACTTTAACCGATCCCTTAGTTTTTTCCCAGGAAATTCCTTGTGGGGTATTTGGCAGGAATTGAAAATAACTTGTCGTGTTTGTGGGATCCAAAAAGGAACGGTATAGGTGACCACCAGGATGGACACAATATTTGGGAGTTGGTGCTAATTTACACCAACACCTTTAACAGTGCAAGATTCAATAAGCAAACTCTAAACCTGAGGAACTCTGCATAGATACACCTACTTGCATTTTGGCGAGTTGCAGATGCAAATTTCTTTGCGGAAGTCTAATGTCCTGATAAACTGGAGCTGGCTCAAGGAATGAGAGGATAGGGTGTTAATTTTTGCTCGGTATAAAGTATCCTGAAAATATGGAAGGGAAGGGAAAGGATCAAGGGTAGACGTATTGGTTTAGCTAAGCGTTAGTTGAGCAGTCCAAGACAAAGAATATATATAAAGAATTAATTTGACTGGAATAAAAAGTGGACATAGAAAATTGTGATGTGCAGCATTTAGACCAGCAACCATCAGAAATGTTGAAGAGAATAAGTATGCAGGGGCATTTGAAAACGATGACAATACGACAGAGTAGTTATCTTGAGAAGCTTAAATCTTCCAGATGCTGTTTACTGGATGTGGAGAGTCATCAGGGCGAGTATTCCTGGATTGCATGGAGGAGAGCCCACTGCACGCGGACGTTTCCAGCCCAGAAGATCATGTAGTGCTGGACATTATCCTTGGGAATGTGGTTGGCGGGGGTGGATATAGTGTGCATAGCGGAAGATCTGGGACACATTGATCATTTTGTTGTAAAGTTCAGAATGATAGTCAAGAAAGATATTCAATAATTGAGACAAAGAGTAATTAGTTAAGGACGGGAAGGCTTAATTGGCGCAAGAATGAAGCTGGGAAGTTTGACTGGAAGACCATGTTGGTCAGAAAAATAGAAAAAAAAACAACAATGGGCTCCTTTCAAAGACGATATAGTTTGCATTCAGTAGTGAAATGGTCCCTTAAATAGGAAAGGCATGAAAAAAAAACTCTAAGTTCTCTGGATGACAAAGAACACCAATAGAATCGATATCAGACAGAGAATTGAATTAGTAAACAAATCGAACGCTGAACGTTCGGAGTAGAGATAGTAGAGCAGGGGAATTGATGGAAATTTGAGAGTCAACTTGAAGGTGTCCCCGAATCCTCTGCTGGCACCTCATAGTGAGAGTGTTATCAGAAGACGTAGAGCTTGTTCAAGACAGTAAGAGGATCTTTACCTGGAAAAATGTTCTCTGTAGTTAATTAGGATACATTTGGATATATTGTTAATGCATGTTCAGTGGAAACATTCAAGAGGTGATTGTAAAATTATTGTGACTAAACGTAATGAGTAAGGGAATGGGGGAAGCAGGAGATCCTTACTCAGTAATACGTGCTGTAGAAAAGCTCGTGTAAAGATGATAGGACACATGACATCCTTCTGTGCCATCGGACTTCTGTGTGGTTTGATGTAACGTTGTAAGAGCTCTCCAACTCCAAAGAAATCTCGTCTTTGTCACCTAATCGATCCTGTTAGATATATTCTGATGTGTGCAAAGTCCATCAGCCAGTGCGGACCAACTGTAACTCATAACTGTCATTATACGTTTTCTTCCATGGAATCTTCTCCAACCCCCATAATCCTCCCTGTCTAGAACATACTTCTCCATTCTTTTCAACTCTCCCCTTCTCTGTAACTAATCCGATATATAGAAACCTAATCTTTGTTATCCCCTTCAGTCCATACAATAGTCAATAACGACCTTCGTCCTGCCCCGACAGATCACAATATCTGCAGAAATCTCTCCAGTCACTGCAGTGTTCATTATATCTGCAGCTTTCTCCAGCATCTACAACTCTGCCCATCTCTTTTCTTTGTTCCAGTCTAAACACATTTCCCTGTGGCGTAACCTACTCCAATGCCTAAACAGCCTGTGTAACATCCTCCATTCCCCGCAGCACGCCCAATTCTGAAACCACTTTCTGCCCCTACCCAGCTCACTACCTCTGCATGACACTTCGCACTCATCCACGATTGCTGGGAGCCGGCTCCGACCGTGAGCAGAGCCGTTGTCGGCCCTCCTTATTTCTGCCATTTCGGATTCCCTGATTGGACCAGGTTAAAATCCCAGTAAGGTAAGAAGTATTAATGAGGTTATGCTAACTGACCCCCTCGTTCCAATTACTGCAGAAACCTCTACCTTTCTCGAACGTTCATTAACACCTACAAATCTCCTCCTCTCTGAAACCTCCTCCAGTTTCTACATTCCTCTCTGTAAACTTTTCCAAGCAAAGTCACACCATTTTCAGTAGAACTTTCTCTTATCAATCTGCTGCAGGACCAACACAAGCTTTAGATCTTTTTCCTGCAAACTGTTGATCTTACCGCCCCCACACAAACATTTTCTAACTAACATCTAACCGCTTCCAAAAACGCAATACACCGTATGTCTGTGGCATTGTACAAAAGGTGGAAGAGGCTTTTGACGCAGTGAGCTTCAAAGGACATGGAGAACAATACAGAAGTAGGAATGTTGGGAGAAACTTGTATTTTTACAGTGGAGGGAACGGTAATAGTACATGAAGTATGTTGCAGAGATTGCAATTTTTCGGCGCAGTGGACAGAACATTTATTTCTGGTGCAGACAGACAGAGAAAGCCAGATCATGATATAAACTGGCAACGTAACATTTTCATCTGCTTTTGGGGAGACTTTCTCTCAACAAGGCTCTTGTAGAAATAAAATTGATCTGGCTGGACTAGCTCTATTTTCGCTTCAAACAAACATAAAACTGTCATTGTTTTTGTAATCTCCTTCAGCCGGCAGAACACTCCCTATCCGTAAAATATTCCCAAGCCTTCACACGATTTCCTATCTCTGAAACACCATCTGGACTTCATACCCATACTGGTGTTTTGCACTTGCTGCAATCCTGAACGTATTCCTCACCTTTCGATAAGTCAAATGAAATAGTAGCTTTAAATATAATGAACCAGATCAGATGTAGCTGTCATTCTGGAGACGTGGCTGCATGTTGGACGGCATGGTACAGGAGAGAAATATTATTGTCCTCCAATATTGACAATGGTGACAATTACACGGGGATCTGTCAGCTTTGTCTGAGGTTGATCACTGGGTCAGTGAGGTGTCAGCATTCTCGGTGAATTCCCAACAATGTAGGAAGGACGTCATTGTCCTTCTCTGCTCCACCAGGCAAGTGCCACCACCTGCCCTTTGTGAACATACAGTGACCTTATCTCTGTTACTGCACCCACCTCCATCCAAGGCTCTTATTCTCTCGCTGTCACTGAATATAACACCTTCTCTCTCTAACTTTTCCTCTGTCCCTTTCCCTACTCTCCCTGGTGTTTGTGCTGCCTCCTCACTTCCTGCGGGAATCTCGGCTACCTTTCACTCAGCTGTACCAGCACTAACACATGTCCCAACCACTTCAATTTCCAATAATAATTCTTGGTAATTTATTCATTTCAGAAAGAACCATTCCACAATCGGGCAGAAACCGCCAAGAAAGATAAGGGTTTCACCAACATTCAGCTTCTCACTCCAGACAGAGGAAGGATTCTGTCCCTAACAACTACGAGAGTCTGACTGACCGTGTCCAAGTTCCAGGACTGAAATCTGAGACTCACCTTGACTCAGTGCGCTGGATAAAATGACTGACTGTGGGGAATGATATTAAAATTCCTGGTTTTGTGTCAGTGCTAACGATATAACGGTCAGGCTCAGGGTAAACATTGCTCAAGGCAGGTTTTGGTAAAGATATATATCTGTGTGAATTCAAGTCAGCTCAAAGTGCATGTGTATAAACACAGAGTGAGCAACCCATAGCTGATGTCCATGAGCTGCTTTTGTGTCCTTGAGCCGAGTGTCCTTGCAGCAACATTGAAATGGGAGGTGTCAGTGTTTGCTGAGGTGCCTCATTGAAGTTCAGAAGCGTCGTGGAAATGGGTGTCCCATGTGCTGTGATAACATAGATAGTCTAACATGTGAGATCTGCCATAATTGATGGGTGCAGTGTAATCGCAGCTTCTGTCTGTGCAGCGTTCTCCGAGACATTGATGTCCAAGATAGAAATTCGCAGGCCTGAGGAGTGAGATGGAGTCACCAGTTAGCAGCTCTGACTTTCATGCTAAATTCTCCCTGTTGGGTTTCCCCAAAATGGAAGGGAGGACACGCAGCTGCAAATTGATGAGGAAAGATTTACATTAATTTGGCTGTTGATAATCCGTAAATTTTCAGTCGGTAATTGGCCACTATTTCGCTGCAATTGTGCCTTAAAGAAGGCCCTTCGGCCCACCAAGCGTGCTCTGGCACATGATAAAATTCTATACCATTATATTTACTGCTTTCTCATGTATTTCGGAGACCAGGAGGATTGCAGATACTGGAGATAAGCTCCAGGCATTAATTACCCCCTTTGTCATTGAATGGACATGCTCTTTCCCTGGCTACCTTCTTAACCCTGACAAACTGGTTGGGATTTTCCTTCATCGTGTTTGCCAAAGCGACATCATGTTGACTTTTCGCCCTCCTACCGCCTTGTTTATTTTTTTCCAGTTTTCAGTGTTTTTCCAAGGCTTTCAACTCTCTTCCGTTTCCAACCTCTTCGATTTACTTCCTTTTCCCTTTTTGACAAAGCTCACAATTTGTCTTATCATCAGAGGTTTCGAAGGTTTCCATCTTACCAGACAAGATGATCAGATATGATATTCATAAATTCAGTAACATGATGAAGGGTCTGGCGGGCTACTCATACAAATCCACACAGATTAATCATTATAACTTATTTTGGTGTGGTCCCTTTAAGATTCAAGTGAAATTCAAACTCATATATAAAACGTCTACATCGACATATGGATGCTATTCTTTGCTTTTCCAATGATTCTTACTTATTTCGTTCTCTGTATTGAAGATAAATGTGTTAAAGATCACTTTATATTTCTTGTCAGCACAAATGCACACACATTGTTTGCTTTCTAATTTATTTTTGAATTTAAGTCTTATGAATTTCACAATCCTGTTTTCTGTAGTATTGATTTCCCACTGTCTGATGTAACCTCCCCTGTTCTGTTTGTGTGTTTGAAGACATCCAGGGAGCTCTGGGCGTTGCAACCTGAACCTATTTACATTGCGAGAACGCATTTCCTCGGAACAACTTCAACTGTCCCTTGGAATACCTGCTCCAACTCTGATTCTGATTTTTTTTCTTGTTACTTTTTTCCTATTCACTTGAAAGAAATCTGATCTCAGCTTAATAGAATTTGCTTGGTTCATAATAAGACACCAGATATTAATCAAGCTTTGTCCTATAATTACTTGTCCATGAATCAAATGAATTATGATTATGGTTCCGTAAAACCTGTCCAGTAACTTCCACTCCGCAATGGTAATGCGTGCCATGATGCTGCCTAATTAGGGCCATGGTCGTCACTCTTGCTGCTGACTGTCGGTGATGGAGGGGTGTAGTGATTGCTGATGGAATCCATTCAAGTGGACAGCTTAGTTTGTAATCGTGTCAGACTGTCTGAGTACTTTTGGAGCTGGACTCATTAAAGCAAGTGTCGGTTAATCCATCATATTCCCAATTTGAACATCGGAGAGAATTGACAGGCTTTGGCAAGACAGCAGAAAATGTATCGTCTGCAAGATCACTAGATTCTGATGTGATGTTCTCACTATAGCAGCTATATGGTCTTGCTTAACCTAAATATGTTAGTATCAATGGATCCATCAAATATATTCTCTATGAATGTTGAATAGCGATAGTGAGATTGTTTATGATGGTCATTGTCTGACATTTGTGTGTCACGAATACTTGTCAGTTGTCAGCTCAAACCTGGCTGTTGTTCAAGTCTTGCTGCATTTGGACTGATTTTGTGATCTGAGGAGTTGTGTACAATAAAATCAACAGCAAAGTTTATTACATCTGACTGTGTGAAGGACTGAAACTGCAGATAGCTGGTTTACCAAAGTACCTGCTGTCTTTTGTTCTTCTCGTTGACAAGAAGTTTAGAAGGTGCTATCGAATCAGCCTTGGTGCAGCGAATCTTATAGATAGTACACATTGCTAATACTAAGCATCAGTGGTGGAGGGGATGGATGGTGGTGGAAGTTACAGCAATAAAATGGGCTCGTTTGTCTAGGATATTCATGGGATGTAATCCATTACAAGCATTGGGGAGTTAGCATGTGAATTTCTTACCGCATAATTTTCAGGACTGGTATATTCAGGGAATATTCTCACGTCTGAACTTATGATGAAAAGAGCGTCATTGCAGTATTTGGAAATGGTTGAGCTTCGGGCACTGTATTTCCTGAGGAATGGCTGCAGAGCTGTCCCAGAGTTCGACGTATTGACACAGACAATAAGCATTATCTTGGTGTTCGAAATTCCAGCCAGGACATAATCTCCACCAGATTCCTATTAACTATACTTTTACTTGGGTTTCTTTTGTCACACACTGTTGAATGGTACCTTAATGCTTAGAGTAAACTCTCACTGTCAGTCTGGAATGCCAGTCTCTGAAGTAATCTTGCAAAGGGGTGAGGAGCTGAGTGAACTCGCGGGACCCTAAGTGAACAGCACTGAGCAGGGTATTGCTGGTTGATCACATTAATGCTGACACTTTCCTACACATTTAATGAGAAGCGCATCGAAGGGTCAGTTACTGACTGCAACGCAAGCTGCCCTGCTTTTTGTTTACAGAACATACTTGGGCAATTTATTTAATTGTTGGTGGATGTCAGTATTCTTGCTGGAAGGAACAGCTTTGCAAAAGATGTGAAAATCTGTGGAGTTAAATTACAGTTTCCAGTGTCTCCAGCCATTTCTTGTTATCGTATGAAGTGAATAGAACTGTTTAAAGATTGGAATCTGTGATGTGGACGTACATTAAAGGACGGGAAAATAGATTCTCGACTCGGCTCTTCTGGCAAAAGATTGTTACAAATGCATCAACTTTATTATTCCTTCATGTGGGACGCTCCTCAATAACTGGAGATTTCATTGTTGGAGATCAGCCTCCTCCTCCAATGGTCTCTTTCACTGTTCACGCTCTATTATGTCGACTTGTGTCAGGAAGACAGAGTTAGATCTGGACCATCGATTGTGGGATCACTGAGATCTGTCGATCACTTGCTGTTTATGCGATTGAGCATGCAAGTCAGCCTGTTTCGCAGCTAAAGACAGCAAGAGTCTCTCCAGATGGTCCCCTGAAATCTCGCTCTGGCTGGTGCTAATCCCGACATGTCCTTCTGCACTCTTCATTGACCCAGGGTGTATCCCTGGTTTGATCGTTATTGTAGATTGGGAGGTATGTAGGACCGTGAAGTTGCAGATTGTTTAAGTTGAACAGTGTACGATTCTGCTGCTGCCGCTGCCCGACTGCACCTCATGGACTTCTCGACGACAGTGTTTCAATCTGTTTAAAGTCTGTCCCATTCAGCACACAGTTTGCTATGTAATATCGTGGGAGGGTGTACAAATGTGACAATTCCCTCACCTCCCACAAAAACTGTGCAGCGGCTGCTCTTTATATATATTAAATGGAGAGGTGTATCAACAGCAGGCGGACTGGTGGTGATGAGATCAATTATATGTATCCCTTTTATTGATTCCCTCATAACCTACTGCAGACCTGACTCGCAGCCACAGAATCCAGCATCAATACTGAACACGACATTGACTGCACACCAAGGAGTGTCCCTGCTCTGCCTGGGTCTATGCTGTCAGTAGACCAGAACCGAGCAGTGAGGTAGGCGATGCTACCCTGAACACAGTCCTGTTCGCAGATTCCTGCTTTGCAGACAACGCCTGATTGTTACCTCATTTGGTTTTGGGAAATAAACGGCAGCACACTTTTATGTTTTGTACAATGAGTAATGAATATCATTTTACTTCTCAAATACTTTTTAAACAAACGAACTGTCATTGTGTTCCATTTGAAATTAATTGCAGTGAACAATACTTTAATTGCAACAGTGTACACCTATCTAGTACATAATTTAGTGACTGATGTAAACAGCTAATTCATGTTCAAATCAGTAAACACACCATCTTGCAGTCAGCAATGAAGTTGAAAATAGCACGGAAAACACTTGAATTCAGACACAGTTCTAGGGGGCCTCACGACAATCTCGGAAACACTAGCCACCAACACAATCTGTCCAGAGAGTTTCCAAACAGGAGCTGAACATTTATTCACACAATCTCTCACATCACATCAGTGAGAGACATCCCAAAATAACAGGAAAAATGCGTGGCTAATGAATTAGCACAGGGTGTGGCGCGGTTCTGAAACTGACCACAAGCTGGCTTTGCAAGATTTTTTCTCCTCTAGTATGCGTCCGAAACTCTAATTATGCACATTGGACCCAACCCTAACTGAAGATGTTATAAAGTTGATGGACTCCTGAAACACATAGAGTCTTACATTAAATTCCTCATAAATCACACGCAGTGTGTGTCAGCTCAACAACGTCAGTCTCCAAATAGAATTGAGCAGCTACATTGATGGCCAGCATCAACTCAGCCCAACGTCAATGTATGCGACTTGAGCTGGAAATTTTGCAGAAATATTTTGAACATTGTCCTAACCAAATCCACCCATTTATTCGGTTAAATTTTATGACAACATTATGACGAAAAAAGTGCATAAATCACAGTAAGGAGCATTGAAGTGACACGTCTCGTTACCATACCCAAGAGCAAATCATTATTAAGTGCAAAGACATTGAAAATAAACAGTTATTTTCTCTTGTATCAACAATGTGTGCTAAATTTCACACACAGTCATTTTCATAGCAACAATATGACTGTGTGACTAAACATTCTACAATCACTTGTGAGTACATTTTCAATTGCTTCTGTTCATCTCACACGTCAATAATGTGGTATGTGACTTTCAGTGCCTGGATGATGATCGGTGTGTCGGTCACACTTCTGAAAGACTGACAACTTGCTTCAAGCAGCCTATCCCTTCAGATCTTCACAACAAGCAAGGTACTGACTGGACCAACTAGCACTCGCTTACAAGAAACAAAACTCAATGTCCAGCATTGGGCATGCTTGGACAATATTTTTCATTCAATTTCATTCATGACATGTGTTTGGGCCAGTATTTATTGCCCAACCCGTGTTGTCCTTGACAAGATCGAGGTGAGCTGTCACACTGAATCACTGCAGTACAGATGCTGTCGATTGACTTACAATACCATTTGGGAGGGAACTTGAAACAGTGACACTGTCGAAGGGAATGTGTCATAAACTTCGATTCCCCTACTCCTTTGATGGTGCAGAGTTCTGCTGTGATTTTCAAGCACCACACCCATGACTCTGATCTCCAGCATCTGCACTCCTCAATTTCTCCTCAACTTTGAAGGAACAGAAATATATTTCCAAATCAGGATAGCGAGGGCTTGGAACGGAAAGTGAACGTGTATTTGCTGCCCTTGTCCTTCTTAATGGTCGTTGTTTCAGAGATACTTTATCAGGACACTCGGTAGATGTCTGCGGAGCACCGTGTATACAGCGGGCATTGCTGCAACTGAGCGTCAGTGGATGAGATGAGAACCTACATTCAGACAGGCAAATGGGACGTGTTTCATCGCAAACGCATTCAAAGTTGACATGCTTTCAGAAACCATGAAGAGAGTTATTTCTGCAGCATTCCGAGCCCATGACGTATTCATGTAGCCAATTAAATTATATGGGCTCAAATTTGTGGCAGTGGAAAAGCACAGCTGGTTAGGCAGCATCCGAAGCGGAGAAGAGTCAATGTGTTCGCGTTAGCCCTTCACAGGAATGGTTAACGCACTTATATGGTTAGTCCAGTTCTGGTTAACGGTAATCCACGGGATATTAGTAGTTGACGGTTCAGATATCGTGATAGCATTGAATGTTAATGGATACAGTTCAACACTGTATTGTTAGAGGTGACCGTTCTCTGGCATGTGCGTAATGCAAATATAACTTGTCACTTTTAAGCACACGCCTGCATATTTCATAGGTCTTGCTCCGTTTGAAAAATGATTGTTTCACTATCTGATTAATCACAAATGGTGTTGAATGTTATCCACGCATTGGCAAACAACCCCAGTTGTGAATTTACAGTGGAGGGATGGACATTTCTGAAGTAGCTAAGAATTGATGGGTCTTGGAGAGAAAACACTCTTATAACTCACTAATTGTGTCCCTCCCCCTAAGCTAGGAAGCTTGCTTCAAGTTCCTCCTGCTGCAGAGGTGTGTAAAAACATATCTGAACAGCTTAATATTAAACTATCTACCCTAAGGAGCTGAGTGAGGAATTGTATAGCTAAATCATTTTGAACGGTTAGTTTGTTATGCAGATTAATGTCATCAGTGTGGGTTCAATTCCTGCACTGACTGAGATGACTGTAAAGATTGTCCTACTTGAGACATGATGACTGTCCAGTTAAAATACCACCAGTTGTCGCTGTGTAACTAGTGAACAACCCTATCATGCGGTAGGTGTACGGTGCTTAACCTTTCTTTTTCTGATCTTACAGGCTGGCCCAGAACACGTCCCGTGGGGAACTACTGCAGAACTCTCTTTGAGCTGAGCTGGCTGCACTCACCGACTCCAACCATCTTCTTTAGTGCCAAGTAAATCTTGAACCAATGCAGAGTATTCCATCATTCCCATTTGCTCCAGTTTTGCTGTTAATCATTGCTGCCACACTTGATCAATGAAGATGTGATAACATGAAGGGCAGTCATTCTCGCTTCACCTCTAGAATTAAAACAAGGCTTCAGTGAGGTCAGTGACCAAACTGAGGTTCAGTGAGCAGGTTGGCGCTGAGGATTCGCTACTTGATACCACTGCATTTGACATCTTTTTCATCACTTGATTATTGGTAGGAATCAGATAAATGGGGCCGTCATTTATTGTCTGACATTTTGTCTGTCTGGACACGCCATATATTTTTCCACACAGTCAGGTAGATGCCAGTGTTGTAACCCAGCACGACAATTTGAATGGATGTTTTGAGGGTCCAGATCCTTTGCATTAGCCAAGCACCCCTGCTGCTTGCAGATATCCTAAAAATCAGTCGCATTAGCTGAAGACTGCCATCTGGAGAAAAAAATCAATCATCATATTGACACTTCTGTCTGAACTGTGCTGTGAATGTGTCAGCCTTATCTTTTCTTTTTCAGTGGTGGGCGTTTCCAGCATTCACGACGGTGATACTTGTTGAGCCTCCACCTCCAGTGAGTTGATTGATTTTCCACCACCACTCTCTCAGACTGCATATGATATAATTCCAGTGTTCACTTGCTTTTTACTCTGTTTGGTCAGAAAGTGATCCTGTTTAGTAACTTCACCTCATCTTCAGGTGTAACTGGTACTTCTCTTGCCAGACTCTCCTGTATTCTTCGTTGAAAATGGTTTATCCACTGTGTTGGTGGTCAGTGTAAAGTGGTGCATATGCTAGGCAGTGACAGTGAAAATTCTGCTGGAGTACAATACTTCTGATGTTGGTAATTACCAAAGCGACCTCACACACCCCAGGGCGCTCAGTTACGAAATCTATTCAAAATCTGTCACGTTTAGCATGGTGATAGTGTCTCTCTCTCTCTCTCTCTCTCTCTCTCTCTCTCTCTCTCTCTCTCTCTCTCTCTTCTCTGTCTCTGTCTCTCTCTCTCTCTCTCTCCCTCTCTCTCACACAGACACATTTTAAAACCAATGTGGTCATTGATCTATGTGGCTGCAGCTAGTTGATTGGTGTTGATGAGGTCAAGTAAATTTCTCCCTCTGGCTCGTTCCCTCACCACCCGGTGCCGACCAAGTCTTGAAGAACTGTCCTTTCGCATCCGACCATCAGGATCTGTAATGCTGCTGCCGGCCCCCTCTTATTGGTGGCTTTGAAATGTCCCAACCAGTGTACATTCTGTGGCTTTGCCAAACACTCAATGTTTCTTCCAAGTGTTGGACAATGCGGAGGAACTCTGATCCATCAGCTAAGGAACGGAAAGCAGCAGGAGTTTAACATGTGAATGTTTGATCTGACACCATAAGGCTGAGGTAGGGGAGTCAGTAGGATGTTTCCATGTCAGTGTTTGATCTGACACCATGCAGTTTCGTTGTGTCGCATTGTCGCTTGAACAGTGTGCAGGACAGCTCTCCCTATTCTGGCACTAATCTACAGAGGTTAGGAAGGCAGACATTTTCTGGTCTACAGGGCTTTTGATTTTTGTTACTGTTAAACGAATGTCCTCCCCTATTTTGTATGTTGTGATTGAACCCTGCAATATCTCGCTGCTTCATTTCTTCCAGTGCCTTGTCTCTTCCACTGATTTTTGCACCATGTTCTCTATTAAGTAATTGTACTTTTTTTTCTTCTTGCAACGATCATGGTGAGACCACATTGACAGAACTGTGGGCCGAATGACATGAAATTAGTCCGGAGAAGATTCACTCATCTGATTCCTCTGAAGAACGTGATTTCTTAAGTGAAAATCTTGTACAGAATGTCCTCGGATCTATCAGAGATTTTGCAAATGCAGCGTGATCCTGTTTCGACCAATAATATTCTGAAGTTTGCCTTTTAAGTTGAATGCTGAAAGAATATTTCAATTTGTGCGAGGGATTTCCAGAAGTGGATGGACTGCAAAACTGGAGATTATCGCAGTTATAAGATGGAGATTGTTATAAAACTCGCAAAATGCAATTCTTTTGTGGAACTGTCTTCCCAGAAATCGATGCACGTTAAGAGAGTGAATGTTCCTAAAATTAGATTCCCTACAGTGTGGAAAATTGTCACTTCGGCCCAACAACTCAACACTGATCCTCAGAAGCGCAACCCACCCAGGCACATTTCCCTCTGACTGCTATAAATAACAATATGTGGAATTTAGCATGGCAAATTCACCTGACTTGCACATCTTTGTACTGTGGGAGGAAATCGGAGCACCTGGAGGAAACCCACGCAGACACGGGGAGAACGTGCAAACTCAACACAGACTGTCACCCGAGGCTGAAATCACACCTGGGGTCCTGCTGCTGTGAGGCAGCTTTGCTAACCACTGAGACACTGTGCTGCTGCAAAGGCAGAGCCAGACAGTTTATTGTCCACAATTGATGTATTAACGTGATAAGGCGTAGGAGGAATGAATGCAGGAGGCCAGAATCAGATCATTCATTGTCTTATGGCATGGCGGAGTTGGTTGAGATTATCGATTCTATTATTCCTGATCTTAATTTCTACGCCTCTATTGTCTTTAGAGACTGACAAATAATGAAAGCATTCTCATGTCTACAAAGGCTCTATCTTTCAGAATCACGAGCACAACTTCCAAATGTGATGTTTGGACAGCACTGGGAAAACACTCGTGAATGTTTCATGGTATTACAGTAAGATCAGACACATAGGACAAAGTGAAAGTCTCATTCAAACTGCCTTTGTCATCAGACTGGGTGGAACCGATGTATTTAATAGTGCAGATTCCTTTAATTTGTTATCGTAAGGTAAATTACGTTGGCAAGACTGTTAGAAATGATGTCTAATTTCCATTCAAAATATGGTGGTGAACGCCAGTCATCATCGTGTCGCAGGGAGACTAACAGTTACGTTTCAGAGAGCAGTACAGGATTTTGAGCAAGTGACAATGAAAGGACAATAATATAACTTCAAGTCAGGATGCTGTGTGACCTTGAGGATTACACTCACCAACATGAGATGCTTACAGTGATGCAAATATTGAGACTACATATTCTATTTTCAAAACATTAAGGTAGTGCAGACATTCAGCGTGCAAACCTGCCCTTCAGCCCAACGAAAATATGCCAGCCAAAAACCAACAAACTATATTAATGTCATTTACCACGAGATACTACGCTGCCCTGGGATTTCATGTGGTTAATCAGCTGCTTCTCAAATGCTGTATTATCTTGAATTAACTGTGAGCGTGGTTGTCAGTTTCTCTTTTAATCTATGAATGAAATGGTTTCTACAAATACATCAACAACTTCAGAGACAGTGACAAATTCATCAGATTAATCAAAATATCTACATTGTTCAATAATTACTAGAAAATTCGGTTTTCTATTTAATTAATTTGGGGGTTTTAACAGAGCTATACCAGCATTAATTGCTCTTGAGAAGTTCAAGTCCAGTTGGTGTTGATAATCTACAGTGCTGTTGGGACAGTGTCCCACAATGCATTTGTGTGTCGGTGTTGGACTTTCCTCCCCTCTGTGAACTACCCAGCCAATCTGTGTCATCCACAACTTCATCAATCATTCCTCTACTCTACGTTTTTCACATTCTCAATTTATGAATATCACAAGCAAACCATGATTTATTTCCTGTTCTCGAGATGTTATTCACGGAAGGACAATTAGAAATTTCAGTCTCTTGCTGTTCTTAATTCAGTGAATTTACAGTGATGCAATTTGTATCTTTTGTGAGGGAGCTACAAATATCATTTTCAACACAGAGCTGAATTCACCTTTTACACTCTGCCTCCATACATGCTATAGTCATAAAACTTGGAAATAATTTCTGATGGGCTAGGGTTTGGCATCCTGTACTGCAACAACTGTAGTTTATGTGACACTGGGATAGGTTATTTTTCGTAACATTCCCTGCAATAGTAAAATATGATTTGATTTTTCATGCTCAGGTTGGAAACAGGTTCATTTACTGTTCGTTTGAAAGAGCGAGTGTGATAAGGATAAAAATTCAATTCATTTCTACATTATGATCAAACTGCTGGAGATCAAATGATATTCTCATGTCTACCTTGAAATGGAAGTAAATGATTAGAAGAAACGCTCACTGTTATTGATACTGTACAAAATATTTTCAAAAATGTTGAGACACCGCACGAGGGAAGAAAATCATGTTGTCTGCACAGAATGGAGATACAGAAATACAGAGTGAATGTACAACCTGCACAAGAATCAAGGAGTAGAAGAGCGCACAACAAATCGTTTCTTAATTTTCTCTGGATACCAGATCCCGATTTTCCTGAACAGTTAACATTCAGTAACAAAAAGTGGAAGGTTATGAGGGATGGTGAATACCCGACAGGAGGTGTGGTTGGGAGAGCAGATGGAGTTACAGGAAATGGATGGGGCGGCAGATTACAGAGGCTCATTGGCATCTCTAAGTTGCTGGATATTGTCGGCCTCGATGCCTGAAAGGATAAGGAACATTTTCCACTTTCCACGGTGAGGGAGTTGGAGAATGAAACAGGATTGCGGAGTGGTGTAGCCTTGTGCCAATGGGACGTGATGTTGGAAAAGAAAATGTTGAAATCAGTGACATCGACATTACATGATCAGTCTTCAGAAAGTCACTATGATTGAAAGAAATCGGAATCGGAATCTAATTGTAACGTTTTGATGTCGCCGGGGTGACAGTCAACGAGCAAGATCTTGCTTTACTGAGACATTAGACCTATCTGTGAAAACATAATGCACCTTTCACAGGACAAAGCTATCCATGATTTTGGATGGCACAGGCAAGGAGAGAGATAATTTTTTTCATCCCCAGTAGCTCCGGGGAAGGTGACAGGGAGCTGCCTTCTTGAACCACCTCTATTTAAGTAGTGTATATACACACACAGAAAGAAGAGCATGCCAACTGAAAACCAGAGATGGTGGGGATGAGTTACTGTTGTTCACTCTTCAAATACAAACATGGTGGTACAGACATGAAAGCGCTAGAAATGGAGTTCCTGGATTGGGAACCAGCGATAATGAAGGAACACCGAGATATTTGCAACTCCGTAAGGTGAGTTCTTGGAGAGGAACTTGCCTTAGTAGTTTTCCCGTGTGTTTGCTGCCACTGTCCTTATAAAATGATTACAACAATCACTGGACTGATCCGGGTTTGTTTTAGGTATCTAACCAATAACGTGTTTTCATTCGGATGATATGAAATGTCTTCATTTCCTGACTGGGAATTGCATCCATTTCTGGCCCATTCAAACTCGGACTACTTCGCAGGGACCGCCACTGATGCTGACAATAGCGCTTGCGAGCTGACTTGAACTCACTGTCTTTCCTGTTCTTCATACCATAACCACCTTTGGCAGCAATATTTCTCTCTCGAAATATCCAAGTATCGCTCATCTCGTCTGATTCTACATCCCAGGCTCGACATGACCAGAGGTCTCTCGCTGAGTTCGTGCAGGGTCTTGCTTGGAAGACACCATGAAACCTTTTCACTGGAGGGGATCATCAAATCGTGATTGTGAATGAAACGATGGCAACTTCCAGCAGAGAAGGAGGCGACCCCGAAACAGGCAGCTGAGGTCAGATGTGTCTCATTTGCCAGGGAAAGGTACTGCTTCACAAATTGGAAGCTTCGAAGTGAAGCAGAGACGGTGATTATATTCGCTGCTTGTTCACCTTCTTAATTCGTTTTCTGTGAAAGTCCATTACATTATATATTGACAATTTGCCGAGCGAGCGCCTGACATTTGGGCCAGTGGCGTACTGAATAAGGTATCTGAGTTCACATCAGAAAATTATCGGTTCAAGTCCTACCAGGCTCGAGAACAATGCCCATCTTTATCTGTGGTCCATGTTGACGCTCCCCTGTGACCTGTTGTCTGGCTAAATTCTTTGAGATTTCGAACTTAAAACTTGCGTTTGTTTCATTCACCAATTTAAATTCCAGCTCACCACAACGTACACCTCTGTCAGTCTCGGGTATCTGCCTATGTCTTCCCTCTGTGGGTAAAAATGAGAATGAATTCCTCGAAGGAGTTGCAATACATTGTGACATTATCAATCTTCTGTCCCATTGTTAAGTCATTTACGAACACAGGAGAACCTCATTGACATTTGCCCTGATAACATCAGAACACGCAAGACATTGGGCCAAAGCTGGAAACTGGGACTCCAACAGATGGCTGTCTGATGAGCGACAGTGCACAATGGGCAGAATGGCCTTTGTTCACTCTGGAAATCTTCGTAGACAAGTTGAATATAATCTGCAACGGAAATGTTCAGAAACTAAAAACCCAGATACGACAGTATCTATCGCCTTGTCTTGTTATTTACTTGTTAGGATGCGGCACTCTCACCACCGGGGCCCGAATCCTATTCCCACTCATGGAGTTGTTGTTTTGTTCTGCAAATATTTCGGCTTACCATTAATTCGGACCGATTTTGCGATGGTGGAGGCTAATTGGTTTTGTCCGAAACATTATTAAGATTAAGATAAAACAAACAGCTGCAGTTGCAGGAAATCTGCGCCAAAAACGAACATTGGTAGAGTAACTCAGCAATCCTGGCAACATCTATGGAGAGAATCAGAGCGAATATTTAAGTTCTACACAGCCAGATTAGTTATACATTTTTCTAGTCGAATCACAAATCTACCCGCTCCGTGTGCTCCAATAACTCTCAGAGAGCCATCTATTCTCGTCCCACTTTCCTACTTTGGCCAAAGTCTTGTGTGTTCTGATGTTTTCACGGTATTTAAGGAGTAAAAGAGTGACGAGAGTAAGATTAGGTCCAATCAAGAAAAGTAATGGGAAGTTGTGTGTGGAGTTAGAGGAGATAGGGGAAGCACTCAATGAATATTTTTCAACAGATTTCACTCTAGAAAACGACAATTTTGTCGAGGAGAATACTGAGATACAGGCTACTAGACTAGGTGGGATTGAGGTTCACAAGGAAGAGACATTAGAAATGTTAAAATAGGTAAGTCCCCTGGGCCGAATGGGATTTATCCAAGGATCCTCTGGGCAGCCAGGGAGAAGATTGCCGACCCTTTGGCTTCGATCTTGAAATCGTCATTGTCGACAGTAATAGTGCCAGAAGACTGAAGATTAACAAATGTGGTTCCCCTGTTCAAGAAGGAGAGTAGAGACAATCCTGGTTATAATAGACTAGTGAGCCATACTTCAGTTGTTGGTAAAGTGTGAGAAAAGCTTATAAGAGATAGGATTTATAATCATCTAGGAAAAGAACAATTTGATTAGGAATAGTCAGTACGGTTTTGTGAAGGGTAGGACGTGCCGCACAAACTTTATTGAGTTCTTTAAGAAGGTGACCAAACAGGTAGATGAGGCGAAATTGGCTGATATGGTGTTTATGGACTTCAGCACGTCGGTCGAAAAGGTTCCCCACAGTAGGCTATTGTACAAAACGCCGAAGAATTGGATTGTGGGAGATCAGGTTGGATCAGTAATTGGCTTGCTGAAAGAAGACATAGGGTGGTGATTGATAGAAAATTCTCATCCTGGAGTACAGTTACCAGTCGTGTACATCAAGGGTCGGTGTTGGGGCCACTGCTGTTCGTCATTTTTATAAACGACCTGGATGAGGGCAGAGAAGGGTGGGTTAGTAAATTTGCAGACGTCACAAAGGCCGGTGGAGTTGTGGATAGTGACGAAGGGTGTGGTAGGTTACAAAAAGACAGAGATAAGCTGTAGAGCTGGCCTGAGAGTTGGAAAATGGAGTTGAATGCAGACAAGTGTGAGGTGATTCACTTTGGTCAGAGTAACTGGAATACAAAATACTGGGCTAATGGTCAGATTCTTGGTCGTGTCGATGAGCAGAGCGATCTCGGTATCCAGGTACACAGATCCTTGAAAGTTGTCACCAACGTTGACAGAGTTATTAATAATGTATACAGTGTTTTAGCTTTTGTTAATAGAGTGATCGAGTTCCAGAACCATGAGGTTATGCTACAGCTTTACAAGACTGGTGCGGTCTCAGTTGGAGTATTGTGTACAGTTCTGGTCACTGCAATAAAATAAGAATGCAGAAGCTTTGGAAAGGGTGCAGAGGAGATTTATTAGAATGTTGCCTGATATGCAGGGAAGGTCTTACGAGGAAGGTTTGAGAGACTTGAGGCGGTTTTCGATAGACAGAAGAAGGTTGAGATGTGACTTAATACAGACATGTAAGATAATCAGAGGTTTCGACATGGATAGCCTTTTTCCAAGTATGGAGAGGGTGAACACGAGGGAGCATGGCTTTAAATTGAGGGGTGACAAAGAGAGGACAGATGTCAGGCGTTTTTTCCTTACTCAGACAGTAGTAATGGTATGGAATGCTTTGTCTTCAACAGTAGTCGACTCACCAACTTTAAGTACATTTAAGTCGTCATTGGACAAGTATATGGACGTGCATGGAATAGTAGGTTCGATGGGCTTCAGATTAGTATGAGATGTCGTAGAAAAATCAAGGGCCGAATGGCCTGTACTGCGCTGTAATGTTCTATGTTCCATGTTCTAAGTTTGACATTGTCACAACGTAATGCAATCCTTTTGGGCAACTAATCCTCATTTTCGCGCACAGAGGTAGACACACAGAAAGTTACCCCGAGGGTGAGAGGTCTCCGTTGTGTGGAGCTTGAATTTAAAATGGACAATAGAAAATTGCAAGTTTTAAGTTCGAAAAAGCTAAGAACCCATTCCTAAAGCACCTCACAGAGCAGCGTCAATATGGACCACAGCTAAAGACAGACGTTGCTCTCCAGCCGGACAGGATTCCAGCCTACAATCTTCTGATCCGAAGTCAGATCCGATTTCAATTACGCCACTGGCAAAGTGATATGTTCTGCCTTGGCAGCTTGTCAATATGTAATGCAATCGACATTCAGGGAATCAGAATTAAAAAGTTGAACAAGCAGCGAAGATAATCACTGTCACTGCTTCACTTCGAAGCTTTCACTTTGTGAAGCAGTGCCCTTCACTGGCAAAAGGAGACACATTTAAGACCATAAGACCATAAGACATAGGAGCGCAAGTTCGGCCATTGGGCCCATTGAGTCCACTCCTCCATTCAATCATGACTGATTGGCATTTCAACTCCACTTACCTGCATTCTCCCCATAGCCCTTAATTCCCTGCGACATCAAGATTTTAAACATTTCTGCCTTGAAGACATTTAGCGTCCCAGCATCCACTGCACTCTGTGGCAATGAATTCCACAGGCCCACCACTCTATGGCTGAAGAAATATTCCGCATTTCTGTTCTGAATTTATCCCCTCTAATTCTAAGGCTGTGTCCACGGGTCCTAGTCTCCTCGCCTAATGGAAACAATTTCCTAGCGTCCACCGCTCCAAGCCATGTATTATCATGTAAGTTTCTATTAGATCTCCCCTTAATCTTCTAAACTCCAATGAATACAATCCCAGGATCCTCAGCCGTTCCTCGTATGTTAGACCTACCATTCCAGGGATCATCCGTGTGAATCGCCGCTGGACACGCTCCACTGCCAGTATGTCCTTCCTGAAGTGTGGGGACCAAATCTGGACACAGTACTCCAAATGGGCCCTAACCAGAGCTTTACAAAGTCTCGGTAGCACAACGGTGCTTTTATATTCCAACCCTCTTGAGATAATTGACAACATTGCACGTGCGCTTTCTTAATCACGGACTCAACCTGCATGTTTACCTTTAGAGAAACCTCAACCAGCACTCCCAGATCCCTCTGTACTTTGGCTTTACGAATTTTCTCACCGTTTAGAAAGGAGTCCATTCTTGTATTCTTTTTTTCCAAAGTGTAAGACATCGCATTTGCTTACATTGAATTCCAAAAGCCATTTTCTGGACACTCTTCCAAACTGTCTAGATCCTTCTGCAGCCTCACCACTTCCTCAGCACTACTTGCTGTCCACCTAACTTTTTCTCATCAGCAAACATTTCTAGAATGCCCCCAGCCCCTTCATCCAGATCATTAATATATAATATGAACAGCTGCGGTCCCAACACTGAACCCTGCGGGACACCACTTGTCACCGAATGCCAATCCGAAAAAGAACCTTTTATCCCAACTCTCTGCTTTCTGTGAGACAGCCAATCCTCAATCCATACCAGTAGCTCACCTCGAACACCATGGGCCCTCACCTTGCTCAGCAGCCTCCTGTGTGGCACCTTATCAAAGGCCTTTTGGAAGTCTAGGTAGACCACATCCACTGGGTTTCCCCGGTCTAACCTATTTGTCACCTCTTCAAAGAACTCCAACAGGTTTGTCAGGCACGACCTCCCCTTACTACATCCATGTTGACTTGTTCTAATCCGACCCTGCTCTTCCAAGAATTTAAAAACCTCATCCTTAATGATGGATTCCAGAATTTTCCCAACAACCGAGGTTAGGCTAATTGGCCTATAATTTTACATCTTTTGCCTTGATACTTTCTTGAGCAAGGGGGTTACAACAGCAATATTCCAATCATCCGGGACTTTCCCTGACTCCAGTAACTTTTGAAAGATCTCAATCAACGCCTCCGCTATTTCCTCAGCCACCTCCCTCAGAACTCAAGGATGTAGCACATCGGGGCCAGAAGGTTTATCAATTTTAAGACCTTTTAGGTATTCTAGCACTTTCTCTTTTGTAATGTCAATCATACTCAACTCAGCCCCCTCACTCCCTTTAATTGTTGGGATATTACTCATGTCTTCAACTGTGAAGACTGATGCAAAGTACTTGTTAAGTTCTCCTGCTATTTCCTTATCTCCCATCACTAGGCTTCCAGCATCAGTTTGAAGTGGCCCAATGTCTACTTTTGCCTGTCGTTTGTTTCTTATGCATTGAAAGAAACTTTTACTATCATTTCAAATATTACTGGCTAGCCTACCTTCATATTTGATCCTCTCATTCCTTATTTCTCTCTTTGTTATCCTCTGTTTGTTTTTGTAGCCTTCCCAATCTTCTGATTTCCCAGTACTCTTGGCCACTTTATGGGATCTCTCTTTTTCTTTGATAGATTTCCTGACTTCCTTTGTTGGCCATGGCTGTCTAATCACTCCCCGGATAAACTTTCTCTTCTTGGGGATGAACCTCTGTACAGTGTCCTCAATTTTACCCACAAATTTCTGCCATTTTTTCTCTACTGTCTTCCCTGCTAGGATCTGTTTCCAGTCTATTTTCGTCAGTTCCTCTCTCATGTCCGCATAATTACCTTTATTTAAATATAAAACCATTAGATCCGATTTTGTCTTCTCTCTTTCAAACTGCAGACTGAACTCTACCATATTATGATCGCTGTTTCCTAATTGTTCCCTTCCTTTAAGATCTTTTACAAAGTCTGGTTCATTACATAGCACTAGGTCCAGAATAGCCTGCTCCCTGTGGTCTCCTTGACAAGCTGTTCCAAAAAGCCATCCCGTTAGCATTCCATGAATTCCCTTTCCTCAGCTGTCTGCTTCAGGGTGGCCCCTTTCTCTGCTGGAAGTTTCCATCATTTTACACACAGTCACAACGCGATTTCATGACCCAGTCCAGTGAAAATGCATCATGGTGTTTTCCAAGCTAGACTCTGCACAAACTCAGCGACAGACCTCCGGTCATTTCTAGCTGGGGATGTAAAATTAGACGAGATGAGCGACACCTTTTATTGGCGCCACCCCTTCACTGCATACAAGCGCCTCAAACCGAGCCGCTGTTTGCATCAGCTTGATTTGTACCTTCCCGCAGTGCATTTGCTAAATAACATCAGATTATTACAGCTTGATTTCCTCACTTTGAAACCTAAGGCGAACTGTTTGGAAACGTGCTGAGAGATATATTGCTGTTAATGGTGGCCATGATGTAAAGAACAGGAACGGGAGTGTGTACAAGTCAGGTCGCAAGGGCTATTGTCAGCATCACTAGGGGTTCCTCCGAAAGCGTTCGAGTATGCACCACTCAGACAAGGATGCAAGTCTCAATCATGAAACGAAGACTTATCTCATTTCATCTGAATGAAAACACGTTCCTCATTAGACACAGAACATCCACCCAGATCCTGCCTAATCAGTCCAGTCATTGTTGCATTTTAATTAGAAGGAAAATGGCAGCACATACACGGGGAAAACTACCAAGACAACCCACCCCCCCCCCCCCACCCCCTGCAATCAAATCACCTTTCTGAGTTGCAAATATCTCGGTGTTCCTTCCGTGTCGCTGGTTCTCAATCCAGGAACTCCATCGCCAGTGGCGACATGTCTGGTCCTCCCAGCAAAGGAGTTTTCGGAGTTAATAAAAGTAACACACCCCCTCCACTTCTTGGGTAATTTGAATGGGCAATGAATATTATCACATTGAAATAAATCTTTGTTCCAGAAATATAATCCTAAGTGCAGGTCCTAATTCAGTAACTGCAAACGGTCGGGAATTAATTAAGATGTGGTGCACGGTAGTGAAATAAATGTCAAAGGCATTAAGGACTGGGAGACATGAGGCAGAATGTGAGTGTGGAACTAGTGGTGCAAAGCTCTGTCCAAGTGGTATTGGGTTATCCTTACTACCTACCGTTTGCGATGACTCACACACCACTGCTGGTCAATTCATCACAGTGAGGCTGCTCCACTTGGTTTGAGGACCCCTGTGTGTGTGTATTAACACGGTTAATGGGTCCTGAGAGGATGAACACATCCTCTTTATTCTGTCAGTTCAAACAGGTGAAAAAAATCAGTTGGAAGCCGATGCAAGAGGAGTTTGTCTTTTTCTGTGTCTTTTCAGTGGAGAATGCTCAGCCGTGAAATGTTTCTCTTTTAGCAAAAGTGGAGTTTGATTGCTATTCATACTGAGCAATATTGATACAGCAAATATATTTTCAAATTCCTGTGGTCAACTGGTGAAAGAACTGCACATACTGACGAGAATTCTCGCTTTTTTGTCTGGCCTTGTTGTTTAGTTGATTATAGCAGCTCCCATCAGTCGTGTCTGCTCATTGTATTGAAAGCTCGTTATTTCAACTTCACACAAGTGTAAATTTGCTGATCAAGGAACACAGCGTTCTGCTTGAGATCCAGCCTTTTCAGATTTGGCATTCCCGCTAGTTTTTCCTGGTTTAGTTCCAGCAGTGTATCTTGTTCTTTCTATGTTCTATTTCAATCAGGAAATTCTTCACGCTGTTAAACAAGCACTTCTGCTTCTCCTCCTCCTATTCTCTTCGCTTCATTCCCAGCTTGGTGAAAGACAAGAGGTGAATCAGAAGGCACAGCGGAATTACCACACCGCCTTGTGACCTACATTTCAACTCCCCCTCCCACTCTACCAAGGATATAGAGGTCCAGGGCCTCCTTCACCGCCGCTCCCTCACCACCAGACGCCTGGAGGAAGAACGCCTCATCTTCCGCCTTGAAGCGTTTCAACCCCTGGGTATCAATGTGGACTTCATCAGTTTCCTCAATTCCCCTTCCCCCACCTCACCCTAGTTCCAATCTCTCACCTCAGCACAGTCCCCATGACTTGTCCTACCTGCCTATTTTCTTTTCCACCTATCCACTCCACTCTCCCCCCGCCCCCGATTTATCACCATCATCCCCTCCCCCAATTACCTTTTGTACTCAATGCTACTTTCTCCCCACCCCCACCCTCCTCTAGCTTATCTCTCCACGGTTCAGGCCCTCTGCCTTTATTCATGATGAAAGGCTTTTGCCCGAAACTTCGATTTTACTGCTCCTCGGATGCTGCATGAACTGCTGTGCTCTTCGTGCATCACCAATCCAGATATCTGATTTCCAGCATCTGCAGTCATTGCTTTTACACAGCAGAATTACCGGTGAATGTTGTGGTAATGGTACAAACACACGAGCTGATCTTCCACATTCTCTGCTGTCGCCATTCATATGTTTTACACCAACAGTAATTACACCCTTGTTGTCCTGTAGCTGCCATATAATTACATTTTTTCTGTTGGATAAGGAATTCAACTTTAACTTCGAAAGTGTCATTATATTTTCAGGAAAAAAAGTCTCCTTGCCTCAGGTCGAAGTGACAGATGCATTATCGGGAGAATGTGAGACTACTTCGACCGACTCCATGCAGGGGCCATAAAGTTCCACTCGCAAACTGTCTCTGAAAGTCAGGCCTTTCAATAACAAAATGGGAAATGAGGGATATGCAATGACAGAGAGTCGGCGAATGTGAAAGAGGTTCAGGAGGATACAGAGACAAATAGAGAAAAAAAAACAGGGACACATATTGACGAAGACAGTGAAGGAAACAATTCTGCATTCAACACGACTGCGCGCTGACAGAAAGGAAAAGAAACAGGTAACAATTAAAGTCTTTCACCAGCTCGGGGAAATTGAAGCAGCAATACAGCTGATTCAATCCTTTTAAATTAGTAACTTCGACAATTGTTACCTCGAGAGATATTTTGATAAATATCCTGATTCTACAGGTAAAACGTATTGTTTTCCTAACATTATTATCAGGAAGTGGATAACAAAGCTGATTATTTCAATCTAAAAAATTCTGTTTATCCCCACAGATATTGCTCGGCGTACTGAGTTTCTATATGAATTCTCATTTTTAGTTCAGATTTGCAAAACCTGCATCTTTTAGAATTCTGTTAAAGTGAATATCATTTGGCACAAAACCAATCCCCTCCAAGCTTCGGAAAAGCGGTCAGAAATACTGGTACCACGATATATTTCCATAACAAATAATTCGATGTCCCGATCGAGAATGGTAAAGATGCTGCTGTGGTTTGAGCTCCAAATCCTAACGACTACATTACATGGGACAAAGACAGCCGCTCTTGAACTTATTCTCAGAGAAACGGCTTTTACCTTTTCATTTCTGATCAGTTTCACTGCAGATTGGTTTTATCTCGGATCAGTGTTTTGCAGATTGGAAAAGCCCATTCGGCCCATGGTGCAGTGCCATTATAAAGACAGTCATCTATTCTATTCGCAGTTACCAACATTGGTCCATCACCTTATGTGTTTTGTTTGTTGCGGTGCAAATGTCAATAAGATTCTCGCTTTGATTTTTAAATGACACAACAATGGGACTGAAGTTTGACATGCTCACACAGTGCTATCCTCCCCATAAGGAACGCATCTCGTTTTCATCCACCAAGGGAGATAAACGGACACATACCCCGAGAGTGTCACAGTTCTCATGTTTTGACAAGCTCCTTGAGCTTCACATCCGTTCTCTGCCCCTACACACAAGTCCATTCGCCAAAAGGAAGCTTTTGGTGAAACGCAAGCCAGTTCTACAGACAATGAGTGACGTTGCGGTGAGCTGGGGTTTAAAATGGACGAAAGACGCAAATGCAACTTTAAATTCGAAAACCCAACTGCTTCAGTTCCTGACAGAGAACAGGTAATGAGGACGAACTGGTACGTTGCATTCTCGGGATGTTGAATTCGAACCTACAATCCCCTAATCCGACGTCAGACGCGTCACCCAATAAGTACTGGCCCACAGACCAGGCGCTGCTGTGGCAGCTTGTAATGTCATGTAAACTTGCACATCGGGAAAACCGCATTCACAAGGTAAACATTCAGCAAACATTATTATGTGCACTGCTTCATTTGGAAGGTCCCACTTTATGAAACATTGACTTTCACCGTACTTTCGCATTTGGAGTCTTTTACAGTCCAGAACCTGAACAACTTCAAAGAAAAAACTCTGGTCATTTCGACCCCAGCATCTAGAATGAGACGAGTTAAACGACGTCTTTATTGCTGTCGGCCCATCAGCACAGCTTAAAACGAGTTCCTATTAGCATCAGCTTCTTCTTACCTTCCTGCAGTATATCAGCTGAACAACATCTGATTATCATAACTTTGCCTTCTTCACATTGAAACCCAGGGCGATATTATGAACTGTTTGGAAACTTGGAAAGAGGAATATTGCTAAAGAAGACGGTGATGAACGTGAAGGTCAGGCACAAGAGTTTGTACAGGTCAGGACCCAAATGCTACTGTCAGAATCAATGGTGATTCCTGCTGAGGAGACTGGGTTTTCATCACCCAGACCAGGATATAATTCCCAGTCAGGAAATGAAGATTTAATTCTCTTCTTGTGAATTATCCGAATGAAAACTAATTTCTGCTTGCATACAGAACACACACACGAATCCTGCCAGAACAATCCAGTGATTGATTGCGTCAACCGAGAAGAACAATAGCAGCAGATACACGTGTAAGCGATCACCACAATTCCCCCTCCAAGGACATCGCCTTTCCGAGTTGAAAATATCTTGCTGCTCCTTCAATGTCGCCGGGACTAAATCCTTCCCTCATGTTATTATGGCTGTACCTCGGTACTGAGGACATCCAGCATGCTGCAATGTAACACTCCATCTCAATCTCTGGGGTAATTAGGAATGGGCGATGCATACTATCCAATTGAGTGATGAGTTCATCCGAGTAATAGGTTTCTAAAAGCCGCAGTTTTTAACGGAACACCAAAGCAGTCGGGAATAAGTTGGAAAGTGAACGGGGAGGGGAAAAATTGAAAGCCAATGATGACTAGGAGGCATGACACCGCAAGTGAGTGAGGAGCTGGTGGTGCAAGGCTCAGGGTCGATGTCAGTCCTGATTGCCCATTGTTCACACTGACTCACTCACCACTCTTTGTCAATTGAACACAATGAGCCCATTCCACTTGGTGTGATGTTCCCTCTGCGCAGATTAACGCAGTTGATGTGCCCCGAGAGGATGGACGCATCATCGTTATCCTGTCAGCTTAAACAGGCGAAGGCATCAGTTTAAAACAAAAGCAATAAGCGATTGTCTTTAACTGTGCATTTTCAGTGGAGAATATACAGCAATGAACTCTTCTGCAAAAACGGAGTTTGATTTAAAGTTTCACTGAGCAACTGTGTAACAGAAAAAATAGTGTCTGAGTTACTGTGATTGAATAGTTAAGTAAATGCATATATGGAATTGAAACGCCGAATTTGGGCAATCGCTGTACCTAAGTTTGTTGGAGTTCCTGTCAATAAATAGGCGATTATGGATTCATATCCCGTCATTACAACCTGCATTAGTCTTTCATAAAAAACAGAGTAACCGACTTCACCCGTGGTTCTGGTCGTGTTGTGACTCAAACCAATAATTGGATCGAGACTACAGTTTAAGCTCAGCGCCTTCAATCGCTCTATGACGCTGCCATACAAAAACCCGCAACACGTTTCTCGTGACTAGTGTTTCAGGATCGCCTTACCTCAGGCACTTTCTCCCACACATATTCAATGACGAATTTGGCTTAAGTTCGATAATATTTATGGCGACGTTGCAAGGTTTGTACAGCTTGGATTGTCGTGTGATGCTAAATAGGCTGTGAGAAGTTTCCCTGTAAGCTTCAGGGCAGAGACATGGCATTGCAGGAATGTATATAATCATGAAGAAGACGGATAGAGTAAATAGTCATTGAATGTTTCTTCACAAAACAGGCGAGTTCTAAACTAGAATGCACAGGTTTAAGATAAGAGCAGTAAGTTTTATAAAGGATTTGAAATACACTTGCTTTTCACACAGAAATCTTTGCGTATTAGGCATGGATTGCAAGATTTAGTGGTGGAGTCTGGTACACTCACAACATTTGAAAGATCTGGCGTATAGACGGTGAAGGGAGATAAAGGACAAATTTTGGCAAATGGGGAGATGAATTTCGATTATCTGGTCAGCAGGGACGAGTTGGGTCAGAGAGTCTGTTTACGTGCTTGCCCCTCTGTGACGCTGCAATGGTGAACAGAAGTTTGAACTGGTTCTCGGCAGACAACCAGGGAGCTTATCACTCGCTTAGCGCGTTGGAGTGGTTTCGTGGAAGATAGTTGGTTCAAAACCACCCACAAATGAAGGCTTGCCGGAGTTTAGCTACGAATGACCACTCTTCTTGACACATCCCCAAGTTTCCCATGAAAGAATTTGCCTGCGGAAAATACCTCACAAATTCAAAGTTTGGTAGAAGATTTGTAGCTCAGGTGCTCGTTGTTGTGGTTCTGTTCGCCGAGCTGGGAATTTGTCTTGCAAAAGTTTCGTCCCCTGTCGAGGTGACATCCTCAGTGCTTGGGAGCCTCCTGTGAAGCGCTTCTGTGCTGTTTCCTCTGGCATGTATAGTGGCCTGTCTCTGCTGCATCTGGTTGTCAGTTCGAGCTGTCCACTGAAGTGGCCGGTATATTGGGTCCAGGTCGATGTGTTTGTTGATAGAGTCTGTGGATGAGTGCCATGCCTCTAGGAATTCCCTGGCTGCTCTCTTTTTGGCTTGCCGTATAATGGTAGTGTTGTCCCAGTCGAATTCATGTTGTTTGTTGTCTGTTTGTGTGGCTACTAAGGATAGCTGGTCGTGTCGTTTCGTGGCTATTTGGTGTTCGTGTATACGGATCGTTAACTGTCTTCCTGTTTGTCCGATGTAGTGTTTTCTGCAGTCCTTGCATGGGATTTTGTACACTACATTAGTTTTGCTCATGTTGGGTATCGGGTCCTTTGTTCTGGTGAGTTGTTGTCTGAGCGTGGATGTTGGTTTGTGTGATGTTATGAGTCCGAGTGGTCGCAGTAGTCTAGCTGTCAGTTCAGAAATGCTCCTGATGTATGGTCGTGTGGCTCGTCCTTTGGGTTGTCGCATGTCCTCGTTCCGTTGTCTCTTCCTTAGGCATCTGGAGAAATCACCACAAAGGTTTACAGGAAAGCCACACACACAGACCAAGTCCTAAACTATGAAAGCAACCACCCCAACACACACAAACGAAGTTGCATCAGGACACTATTCAAAAGGGCCACAACACACTGCAGCACACCAGAACTACAAAAAGAGGAAGAGGAACATCTTTACAAAGTATTTGCCAAAAACGGATACCCTCGCAATTTCATCAACAGATGCCTAAGGGAGAGACAACGGAATGAGGACATGCGACAACCCAAAGGCGAACAGATGCACAACATACCTCACAAAAAGTGTTACCCCCTCAGCTCTCCAGCGAATCCAAAAACTGACAACTCAAAATGTGGAGCACAAGCAGAACTGACAAGGAGAACCTTCTTTCAGACACACCAAAGCATGAATGCTGTCTGAGGCATTGTGAATCATCTGGGTCAGGAACTGGTCACACAAATGAAAGCGAGGCAATTCCAAATGGTGCTTTCAACGTACTGGTTTCTTCGTGCACCACCACATCCCAGAAAGTGTTCAAGTAAAATAAAACAGAACAGACTAACAATGACCCCTGAAAAGTGAGGATTAATAATTACAGTCTCGATTAGGTTTGGTTAACAATGGGCTGGTGTCTGCCCCAGATTGCGATCACCAGCCTCCCTCCTCAGCAAAGAAATGAAGGAAACGAAGTTCCATATCTTGATTGCCCTACTTTTCGCCACAACAATGAAAGACGGTGAGCGGATTCAATGTAGGATTTGGTTTCACAACAGCTGGTAAATAGCTATCGCCATTCACTTTCAGAGAAATCGGTGAACAACACAAATTGCGTGGAATGTGAAAACCAGCCTGCTAGGGTCCTGTATTATGCTGGGGGCCTTTCGAGCTGGAGACAAACCTGATATCCACAGGAGCAGGGGAAGACAGCGTGGACACTGACACGTTGGTTGCTTTGTACTGTGCCATGTCACAGCGCGGTTTAGAAGAAATTACTGCGGTTTATTCTGTCAATCTACAACACAACTCATCCCAACAAGCGTTGCCAGCCTAATCCGTTAGAACAAGAGGCAATACAGGGATTCGAACCAAACCTTCTAGAGAAATGGAATCTGACACCAGTTAACACACAGGCAAAACCCGGAAAGCCAAGTTTCTGTACCTGATGATAACCTGCAGCATACGCACAGAAACTGCACCGATTCTGCAGAATAAGCGGAAGAAAGAAATTCCTCCATCTGAAAAAAACTGATTTCGCACTGGAATCTAAGCATGGAAGAACGCATAGCGACATTATTCAAAATGCAGTGAAAAAAAGAGTTGAAACTTTCCTTGTCTTTCTCCTGAACCGTGCATTTTCCTACACAGCCACAATCAACTGCAACCTGGCTGTCAGCTGAGTTGGAAGTCTATGTGAAATTCGGAGAGATGCGATTCACATATTGTTAGTAAATCAAACAATTCTTACTTAAAGATGTACGAAAGTCAGTTTCTGCACATATTCATGGAAGGTCGAAGGTGACCTGCGATGTCAAATAGCCGCTCGCTGTACGTGATTGCTCATTGTTCGAGGTGTGAAAAGGTCTCCCTCTTCAGTCACATCAACATCTTTTGTTGATGACTGAATCAGACAGAGGGTGTTTCACCAGAGCTGCACTTGACTTACATTCCTCTCCCTCCCTCTTCATATTTTCCTGCAACTCTGTGATATCAAGAAAACAAAATGGATACAAAGTAATTCGGGAGCCTGTCCGTCATTTCCTCAATTTCATTTACAATATGGCTTAGGATTCTGACCACTCAGTAATATTAGTGACAGTATGAGAGCACGAGTCAAGCAGTTCAACTGAGTATGTCAATCTTTTCACTCCTGTTGCTGACTGAATGAGCTGTAACCGTGCCTTGTGCTTAGAAACTCGAATATGTTATCTGCACCAAAACATGACTGAGGATTCCTGGTTTTGATTCACACAGGTTGAGAAACGCAGGATCGCGTCCAAATGAGGCTCTTCAGTGCCTATTTTGCGATACTTACAGAGACTTACATCAGGAATTCAGTCCTCTCTATGACAGGAGCAAATGAATGCCCTCCTTGTCACTGTCCCATCAATCATGATCTGGAAGACTGTCACCCGTAATGAAGGAACGACAATGTTTCTGCTCAGCTCTGAGCAGGGCCACTTTCGACACAAACTGATGCTTCTACTCTTCAGAAAGCATCAGAGCCCGCCGACCATACTCTTAAAATCGTGATCATCTGTGCTGGAAACGTGCATACATATTCTGAACACGGAAGAATAAGTGTCAAATAAATTTGTTGCCACTTTCAACCGGAAAGGGACGAACCGGAGGAAGGAGTTTCTCTGAGCTGTGTCACAGGGCTGGGCAGGAAGTCGCTGATTGAAGTTGCAGTGGCCACTTTTTGTTGGCAGCCTTGACTTGAAGAGATTGGGGTCGTATCCCGTTGCGTAGAAACGTCTCACTTCCTGCTGATTCGGGGTGAATCGTGAATGAGTTCTTGTGGTTACAGTGCTAGTCCAAGGTCGGTTTCAATGCTTGTACTGAAATATTTAAGGCTCTGTGCTCAGGCCGAGCTCGAACTACCGAACTTTCAGCCAAATGCGGTGACTTTGAGACACAGAAACTGGCACCAAAAGTGGCCCTGCATATATCCAAACGCAGAGTGGTTTTGAGGAGGCTTTGGACAGCAGGGGCTATCACTGTTTTCAGAGTCAGTCGCTAACTTTCCCGCTTTTATCGCCGAAGATATCAGAAGCTGCAAACGCGACAATGAACACTTGCAGGACTCGTGTAGACCTTTCATGTTCATTAGATTGCACTACTCCAATCACACTTTTGGTCGGGGAGAGATTCGAACCCACGATGGGCTAAAGACGGGAAGCTGAAAAAGCCAGCGCTTGAGACTGCTCGGCCGCCCTACCACGCAAAAGCGCACACCCAAATATGTCACGACTAGTGTTTCAGCATCACTTCACTACAGGCACTCACACCTCGCGCATTCAGTAACGAACGTGATGCAACTTAGAAAATATTTACAAGGGTTTGCAAGGTTTCCACTGTTCGGACAATAGCACGAAGCTGAATAGGCTTCGACAGATTTTTTTCTGGAGTAATCCCTTTCAGGATTTTATAAAATCATGAGGAAGATGGACAGAGTAAATAATCAGGGCATTATTTTTCATGAGGCATGCGAGTTCAAAGCTAGATAGCATAGGTTTTATGTGAGAGCAGTAAAATTTGGGACACTTATTTTGCACACAGACATTTTTGTGTGTGCAAAATGAATTGCCACATTTCGTATTAACCAGCAAGGGTTCGGAGAGATGAGGGACAAATTTTGGCAATTTTGGTTCGATTAATTTCGTTTATCTGTTCAGCAGGGGCAAGATGGATATCAGGGTCTGTTTCCGTGCTCGGCAACTCTGAGACGCTCCAGCAGCTGACACCAGCTTGAGTCGACCATTTTCTGAAACACACGATTTTTGGTGTTCAGTTAGCGCATTTGGCTATTTTCCCTGGAGGGTGGATGAGTCAAACCGCCCCAGTGATGAAGGTCTTTCCGGACATTTGCTGCTAATGACCATTCTACTTGACACATTCCCAAGTTCGCCATCAAAGATTTTGGCTGAAGAAGAATATCTCACAAATTGTGTCACCCATTCAGCTCTCCCATGAATTGAAAAACTGACAACCCTTAATGGAATAGAAGCAAAACAGAAAAAGCAGAACTATTGCCAGACACACGGTAGGATGCAAGCTAACTTTGAGGCATTGCAATTCGTCGATGTCATGTATTTCTCACACAAACGGCAGCGGGGCAATCCCAAACTATGCTTCCAAACGTACTGGAGCTTTAATGCAATGTCAATTCACAGAAAGTAGTCAAGAAACATACAACGTAACAGAAGAGCAATAAACCATGCAAAGTGAAGATTACCCATGAAATTCTGGATTAAATTAGGTCAACAATGCGCTGGTACCTTCATCTGATTGAACGGACCAATCACCAGCCTTCCTCACCAGGACAGTAATAAAGGAAATAAGAGAAATATAATAACGTTTCACATCGAGATTGCCCACCTTTTCGCCACAAAAACAAAAAAACGGCGAGCAGATTCAATGCAAGATCTTGTTTGACATCAGCAATAAAATAACGATCTCCAGTCGCTTTCGCAGAAAACGGTGAACAACCCAAACTGTCTGGAATATGAATACCCAGCGCAGGTTGCTTGGGTCCCGTATAATACTGCTGGACAGACTTGTATATGAAAATATATCTTTCAAAGAGAGTGTTTGTGGCTGTCCATATGACAATGGCAGCTGTTGCCTTCGCTCCCACTGCCGTTCTTGGTCGTATCGGGGTTGTTACCCCGTATGGGATGTGTTAGGGATGCCCTGAGAACCTGGGTGAATTGGGACGCTACCCTTTAGTAGCATTGGAGGTTGATCAAGAAACAGTAGTACGAGTTAAAAGCGGCAGACAACAGCGATGATAGACACTGAAGCTACAGACACTTGTCGACAGCCGCGGTATGCCTCTTACCTTCCCATGTCAAGTAGATTTGTTCAAACCGGAGGGTTCTCAGGGAATTAACAGTTAAACCGATTTACAGCTCCAGTGAGATTCGAAATCGAAGGTCGCGAGATAGTTCTGACAATAATAGTGTCTGAAGAGACGCCAATTAACTTGTTATGCAGGGATGCTTTACTACAGTTCGTGGTAAGATTGGAATGCACACAGCAGGGCTTGTTCATAGAAAAGGCCAATGCACAGTTAGTGATGGAAGAAGTTATAGATGTTAATGTTTATTGGATAGGGGATATAGTAAGTGATATTCAAGACATTTAGGGGATGTATGAAGCAGACGTGTTGACGATATTGACTAAAATAAGACCACGCATGTCTGACCTGCATTGTATAGTGATATTAGACCTGTCTGAGGATGAGGTGTTAGAGAGGCAGTGGCAGCAGGAAGTCACTGCTCGGCAACATTTGAGAAGTGAAGTAATAGTATGAGGGGAGCAGAGAGTGATCCTGCAAATGGAGGGAAATGCTTTCCTGGAAAAGTGATATAGAGGACTAGGTGCCGCACCACATGCAACTTTACTTGTAAATAAGTGATATAAATCTAACGACTTAGGATCTATGACCAGGCATGTATAAACAGTTAGGGAAAGGCATATGCTCACGACAGCGGTTTGGGAATCTGGGGATCAAAGTAACACCCCAGCGGAGCATGCCAATGACAGTGGAGGAAGATGATCAATATGGTAATCAGCATTTGGATGCATTACCAGCCACGTTGTGGTTGCAGTATGATACAGATCTGGGGAGAGTGAAATTATTTAGCCCAGTGGATATAAGGTTGAAACCAGGAGCTGGGAGAGTACTGAAATTTCTGACTAATGAAGTTATTCAAGGGTTTGGTTTACTGTCAGAAATTAGTTCAGACACTGGGGTTGCCTTCGTTCAGAAAGTCGTTAAATTGGTGTTGCAGTCTTTGAGAATCAAACAAGATCTGCACAATCACCATCCTTAATTGAGTTGTTGCACTGGCGCTAATGAGTTATCGCATGCAGACTAATCGCATGACCAATCTAACACCGCATGAGATGCTCACAGGTAGACCTATGCCAGTACCCAGGTGGAGAAGCCCATACAAAGGGCCTAGCTTGGAGTGGATAAGCTTAGAACTTAAACAATATATGCAGCAGCTAACTATGATACATGAGACTACCCACCTGCAGGAAACATAAAGGGAACCGCCACATGTCAACGAGGAAGGATCCATTAAACCTGGGGAATGGGTGTATGTGCAGGTTTTTCGAAGATGCTGGAATGAGCCGAGGAGAGAGGGACCTTTCGTCATGACTAAGGTATCAACTACTACCATCCAAGTGGAAGGACAACACATATGCTATCACCTTAATCATTGCACGAAAGCTCTCCCACCAGCACAGACTAACTCTAACACTGAGGTACGTGGTGGTGAGGCCGAGGAATTTGAAGACAGGCAGGGCACACAGGCGGCTAGTACCCCTCAGCAGGATTTCAAATAAGGTACAGGTAAACTTCTTGGGGATACTGATGTGGGGCAGAGTTCTTCTGCAGAGGGGATGGAGAAGACATGGGTGATGTTCATGATACCCCCGCTCTGATGCAGGCCTGCATTCTCATGCTTGGAGACCATTAATTTTTCAGACCGGAACTGGTAATACCAGGGTCGCACAGGCTGGGAGGCAAAGATGGATGAGAAATGCAGACCTCACTGCCCTGACATGGGTATGCGCCCATGACATTCAATGGTAGCAGTGGGAAACTATACGGCTGTAATGATGGCTAGACAGGACTGTTCCTTGTATACTAAGGTAACTCCTCATACTATGTTGTGCCTATGCACTATAACTCGACATGGCATTTGTCACACTCTCGCCGAACCCTTAATCCAGATGATTCATCGACTTACAGACAATTCTATTTACTATTTTGGTACCTCCTACTTCAAACCTCTATGTTCTATCAGCAGGATGACGTGGGCAGGCAGCAACTCCAACGGTGGCTTATCTATTGTACCCCATGGTCCATCGGTAAGATTAATTGCACACTCTCCGTAGCTGCTTTCAGTATACAAGAAGGGTTGAGTTTTGAATGCTTTAAGTGAAATGGCTCCACACCAGTCGGCTATTTTAAGGGCCATTGCGAGAATGAGATTGAACTCGAGGGGGACAGCACATTTGGGGCGGTTAAGAATTCTCAGCACGTCCCACTGGCAGATACTTGGTGGCTGTATGTTAAGAAAGTAGTGTTACGCCCGACGCTGCCCACTGACTGGAGTGGCACCTGTGCCCGTGTAATGCTCCTGCATGAGGTAGTTATATCACCACACACGCAGCTGTATGCTACGTTACAATGAGTTTTCCGCCAAATTAAGCGATGTTATGTTTCTGATCTAACAATTTGGATTGATAGCATAGGACCACCAAGAGGTATTCCTGATGAGTTTAAGGCCCGCAATCAAATTTCCGCTGGGAAGCTCTCATCCCAGTGGTCGGAGTTAGCAAGAATGCTGAATGGATTACTGACATTTGTTACAACAAGCAGAGAATTATAAATTATACTGCCGATGCACTTGTGGCCTTGGGAGAACAATTGGATGCAACTACCAAAACGACAGGCCTTAGATTGGATACTGGCAGAAAAAGGCGGGGGTTGTGTGATGTTTGGGGAAAATTGCTGCACATTTATACCTAACAACACTAGCTCTGGGAGATCTTTTACTACAGCAATGGAAAAGCTAAAGAATCTAAGACAGCAGCTAAAAGGCAACGCGGTGTTTCGTTATCAGGCATTTGATTGGCTGAATGATATATTAGGGTCTTTTGGTGCATGATTTGTCAAGATTGGTGTTATTGTAGGTGCGGTTTTATTTGTTGTTGCCTTTGTGTTTTGTTGTGCTTTATCTTTCATTAAGTCCATTTTACTTCACGTCACTACACAGCAACATGTGGTCATTTCAAATACCTAAGGAAGTGCTTATTCCTCGGATGGAACCCCACTAATCTGCTATTATGATCTGGAAAGCGCCACTGTGCACGAAATATTTCCACGTGGGAACGACGATGATACTTCTGAAGAATACACGAGTCCTATATTGTGATGGATCTTGGGTCATTTTTTTTCCTGTTCTGTTTATTGGAGGAGAGGCTTTTGGCCCAAGGGACCCCAGGAATGGAGGAAAAACCCTTTACTTCTAAGACTCCGAAAAATATTTCACTCGTGTTGGGACCTATATTGTTTATATTGGGCACAAGAGAGGCTGAGCTTATTGTCTTCGTTCTCTGGGTGAGACAAGTAGTTCTCAAAGGGGGGAATATGGAAATAAAAAGAAAATGAAAGCATAGGAATGGTTAAAGCATGAAGACCACTGGGAATTTGTGATCTGTGGAAGGCAGGATGGGATAACCATAGTGGAACTCTCTCACACCAATTGGCAGAGTAAGGTTAATTCTGAAAGGTCACTATGGCGAGATGAGATAACACAAGTAATAAAGCAAGTTTCTCCATTAAGTGTTATTGTGACATTATTGGCACCATAAATATTTGGGACATGACATTAAAATATCTGCTTAGTAGTTAGTTGAGTCTGCTTGAGACAGGAGACTGTTGTATTAGATGGAAGAGCTAAAGATCTATCATGACAGGTTAGTCTGCAATGGAAGATCACTGTAGCAGACGTGATAGAAAATGTCTAACCATGACATTGGGAAAATATTAATTAGGGTCTGGTATAAAAGATCATTGTAGCACAGTTAGCAATAAATATCTAATCGTGACATTAGATTAACATTATGTAGAATGTACAACTAAAGAGATAATGGGAACTAACATCACAGGTTTATTGTGTAGTTAGCGTGTGGTACTTTGATTTATATAGTTGGACATGCTGATAAGCTAACAGAAACATAGTAAGAATATATATAAAAATCCACAGACCCTGAGGTTCAGGGGCATTCGAGAATCTGCTTTCGCGGTCTCACGGTTTTTTGTTTACAAATAAAATACCTACTTCTTGAAGAACTCGCTGTGTCTCCTGTTGATTCTCCATATTTTCTCCGCAATATAATCTGCGTTTTAACTGCAATAACGTGTGGTTGAAATCCAGGTGGACCAGTCCTGGATTTTTGTTTTTGTTTTGTTTTATGTCTTTCTCATATTCTGCGCAATTGCAGCACAGCAAAGTATCAATTAATACTGGAAGATGACATACTGAGGCGTGTGAAATACCAATATTTTAGTGACATTTAGGCAATTGTTAGAAATTATTTTGATTCAGGAGATCCGGATGTAAAATCAGTTTGGTTGCAGATGAGGAACAGTCAGGAAAGAAATAAACAAAAGATGCAGTTTACAAGCACAATGTGAACTAAAATGTACAAGAAATAAATATTGCGTGTGAATGATTAAAAGATGGCAATAATAATGGGCGATCTTAATTTCCCCTCTCCCACTCACGGTTAAATTATAAAGGAAGATCGGAGAACAATAATCAATAAATCATATATGTCCCATAGAACAATGCGAGCCATATCTTGGTCATAGATTAGTTCGCAGGCGACGTAGTCTCTATCTTTTCTTCGAAATCGTCTCTTTCATTGTGAGCGAGAAGAAAGACCATTTATTTTGTCAGAAACAAAAACGTGTCACTAACCTTTGTTTGCTTCATGTGCAAGAACACTCAGACCAACAACTGCCTTGATCAGCTCTGCTGGACATGTTGATAAAGAAATCTGGCAAATTGCCAAGTATGATTTTCCTTTCAATGAATAATTATGACTCAGTTTGACTGCAACTTTCTCTTCCTAACTTTCTGATTTTCTTCGTATACAATGGTGTCTGTCATCTTCCAAATCACAGCAAAACTATGTGAACAGATGGAAGCAATTTAGCCGATTACGTCGGCGACAGTTTTCAATGAGATCTCGGCTGATTTGAGTAATCCCCAACTTCCCTTTTCAGGTTCATCTCCGTCGCCCTTTATTGCGAATTAACTAAATATCTGTCTATCTCAGCCTTGAATATACCCAGCTTTGACAGACTTCTGGTTTTTTTTTATTTCCACAGATTTACTACCCTCTGAAAGAGAGAATATGCTCGTCATCAGAGTCTTAAATATTTGACAACTTCTGCTGTTAGAAAGCCTTCTTATCCCACATTGTCCCAAATGTAAATCAGAGCAGAATAAACCATCAGAGTAGGTCTGCACTATCCAGTGCCAAGTGTGTGTGTTTGAAACATTTTCAGATTTTGACCTCTAAATAAGCAAATCGACCTGATTTGCACATTAGATTTGCCAATGGTGAATCTTTTCAAGAGAACTTCATTGGCCGTAATTCAGCTAGCTGTGAACCCACTGCTGTGTTTATTAATCTCTCAGCACATGCAAATGGTCTTTTCCCATCCAATTTATCTCTCATCAATGTCTGTGTAATTCAAATTGATCGCCCAGCATCCTCCTCCGTTATGAACCAAGAGAGGGTGACAGCGAACACTGGAGTCATGCTAAGGACAGGAAAAGCCAAATATTCGTGGATGAGGTCGGCATTCTCCATTCTATAAAGTATATTAAGCAACGCTTCCATTCATGTAGACATGGCCAAATATTTAACGCCATGGATTAAACATCCGTTGCAGCTTCGAATCCTGCTGACTACATTTTGATTGACTCCCTGTAGGACTAATTCAAGACACTCATCTCAACAAACCAAGACAATCATTTGATTAGACTTCAGAAACTCGAGTTCTTAATCAGAAATGCACTATGTTTAAAAACGTTATCTCTGTTTCTCTTTCCACAGATGTTTCTAGACCCATCGAGCTTCTGCAGTATTCTTTGAATGTACAGAAAAGAAGTGCTGCTTTTCATGAGATTCCTTTAATCTCAGTCCTCTGTTCACTGACTCTGTTCAGTGGCAACACTTCCACCTGCTCGTCAAATTGCCCATTCCCAACGCTGCCCCTCCCATCATTATAAACTGCAGCAGGAAATTGCCAGTTAACCATCTTTGCTCCAAAGCGAAACTCACCAGCCTCTGAACCTCTTCACAAAACCGAACTTCTCATCCCAGGTCATGGTGCAAGACAGAGGATTGTGAAGAGATTGGGGAAATATTGTCATTTGGCAGGTGGAAAAATGTTCAGGAGAAAAACCACTTAACCAATTCTCCAATTTTGTAAATCTTCAGAAACAGAACATTGAACATAGAACATCACAGCACAGTGCAGGCCCTTTGGCCCTCTATGTTGCGTCGTCCTGTCATATTAATCTGAAGCCCATCCCACCTACACTATTCCATGTACGTCCATATGCCTGTCAAATGACGACTTAAATGCACTTAAACTTGGCGAATCTACTACCGTTGCAGGCAAAGCATTCCATACCCTTACTACTCTCTGAGTAAAGAAACTACCTCTGACATTTGTCTTATACCTATCTCCCCTCACTTTAAAGTTGTGTTCCCTCGTGTTTGCCGTTCCCATACTTGGAAAAAGGCTTTCCCTATCCACGCTGTCTAACCCTCTGATTATCTTGTATGTCTCCATTCAGTCTCCACTCAACCTTCTTCTCACTAACGAGAACAGCCTCAAGGCCCTCAGCCGTTCCTCGTAAGACATTCCTTCCGTACCAGGTAACATCCTAGTAAATCTCCTCTGCTCATTTTCCAAATCTTCCATATCCTTCTTATAATGCGGTTAACAGCACTGTACACAATACTCCAAGTGTGGCGGTCGCAGAGCTTTGTACAGCTGGAGCATAACCTCCTGGTTCCAGAACTCAGTCCCTCTCTTAATAATGGCCAAAATGCTGTATGCGTTCTTAACAATTCTGTCAATCTGTGTGACAACTTTCAAGGATCTGTGTACATGGACAACGAGATCTCTCTGCTCATCTGCACTCCCAAGAATCTTACCATTAGCCCATTACTTTGCATTCTGATGACTCCGTCCAAAGTGTATCACCTCACTCTTGTCCACATTAAACTCCATATGCCCCCCTCAGCCCTGCTGTGCATTCTATGTCTCTCTGCAACCTTCCACATCCTTCATCATTGTCCACAACTCCACCGACTTTAGTGTTGTCCGAAAATTTACTAACCCACACTTCGAAAGCACTCATTCAGTTCATTTGTAAAAATTACGAACAGCAGTGGACTCAACACCGACCCTTGCTGTATGCCGCTCGTAACTGGACACCAAGAGGAACATGTTCCATTAACTATGACCCTGTGTTGTACTACAACTTCAACACTTTGGTAAATGGAGTCAGAGGAGAATGAAGAAGCGTGAACTGTCGGACTGAGCAGAACCAGTCAAGACACCTTCCTCTTCTTTCAGAGGTTGGGAAATTAAATCTGATGTTCCCAGGACATGACCTGATTGGAGATGTTGAAAGAATTCGCGCTTCTGTACACGAGGAATGCAAACCTCATCTGGACACCAGGACAATGAAAATGCTCGGGACCACGCAAATTACTGAGACGCTCGAAGCGAGATGGTCCTGTTTGGAGGAGAGCTGATTCCCAGTGATATGGATGTGTCTGTAGTGAGTGGGATCAGACTATTCCCATGACTCAACAATGAATGTTCCAGTCTTTATTTTGGAAAGGTACAACCGATAGAGCACAGTTGTCGTACTGGGAAGCGCAGAATCAAGTTGGAGGTCAGTCACAGACTGCATTCGAGGATCGTCCAAGGTGTTAGGTTAGAAGTTTCAGAGCATTCGACTGTTAAGTGAAAGGTTACTGGTTCAAGAGCCCCAGGCCGACAGTGATTGATGTTCTTACTGCATCTGTTTTCTGTGCTGCACAGTTTCATGTTCCTAATGGGGTAAGGAAAATGTTCTCCAAGCAGAAATCTTTGGTATGACGAATCACAAAAAGTTTCTGCATTGCTTTAATGGGTAATGTAAAGAATTATGGATTCTGGGATCTGACGCAAAAAACAGAAACTGCTGTTGAAACTACTCAGTTTGGCAGTACTTGTGGGAGATTACTGAGTTCTGATGAAGTTTTCAAATATTATCTCTGATTCTCTCTGCATGGACGCTGTAAGATTCGCTGAGTTTCTCCTGTTATTTCTCTTCTAGATTTTAACTGAATATCGATTCCTCTCTCAGGTTGATACAACCAGATCCACCATGCACTAAAATTAAAGAATATCACCTCAGTATCTCATTCTACCGCAAACCCAAGGATAACCACACGATGCTGCACTTCTCCAGCCTCCTCCCTAAATATATTAAAGTAGCCATACCCTAAACACAGGCGCTGCACCTGCTCAGGTACCGCCCAGATGAGAAGTAATGCGACAGACAACCAGAGATTTTGAAGGATACCCTCATGTTGTTGGTATACACGTTGAAATGATTGATCGCCAGTTCCGATGTGCCATAGTGAGGGGGTCAAGAGTGTCGCAGGTCCAGTGGAATCTGCGGAGAAAAATAAGAGTTAATGTTTTAGGTCTGTTGACCCTACCTCTGGTGCTTTTCTTGTGGAGGGGTTTTCCAGCTGCTTCTGCTTCTGTTCCATGTTATTCCAGTCCTCTAATTTGTATCCAGTGCTACCTTATTTTCATATTTTGTAATTATCTTTATGCCTCATTTACTTGGATAAGAGGTCGTCCCTTCGGTTGATATTCAGTTATTGACACTTTTCTCACACTGTCTAACACTCCTGTTCACCTGCAGAGTCTTAGTCTTCGATACTTCACTCACAATTTGTCTGAACTTTTGATCTGTCTGTCCTTAATCTCTCAGCCCATAAATTCTGTGTTCTGTATTATTCCCTCTCACTTCTCCTGACGAAGGGCTTTTGTTCCAAAATCTTATTATTTCAAATAATCCTGGTCGACACTAAACTGGTGTGATTTCTATATCCACCTCAGTCCAAAACCGCAACCTCCACAGCTGGTACACGGGAATACCACCACACGCAAGTATACATCCACACTGTGTTCGAACTCATTTACTTATGGAGCCGCATGTAATTTTGAACTTGTGATTGTTCGTGATGAAAGCTTAAGTTTCAAGCGTCTTTTGCAATGTATAAACTTTTAAATGTCGTTCAATTTCAAAGAAAAACTTTCCTGAAGAGATGATACATGCTTGAAATATTTGGATGAGGTGTTTAAATGGCATTTATTTTGAATCCAGTGAGCGAATGGAATAATAAAAGTGCTTAGCACTCTTGCCTCACAATGCCAGGGACACAGCTCAATTCTAGCCTGCGGTGACTGTCTATGTGGTGCTTGCATTCCTCCCATGTGTTCGTGAGTTTAAAATGTGTGTAGTTTCGGTGGATTGTCCAATAGACAATACCCAATGTGTCCAGGACTGTGTAGTTTAGGTTATTTAGTTATGAGAAGCTGTAAGAGGATAGAGGAGGAAGTGGGTCTTGTTGGGGTAATCTTCAACGGGTTGATGTGGACTTGGTGGACCGAACTGTCTACTTCCACACAATAGGGATTTTATGAAAATTATTGTAATCGTGCAATTTGCCAGTCAGTCTGAAAGACAAATGTTGTTTCCATATGTCGTTTCTGATGTCTGCAAACGATAATCGCACTCCCCCACAGGAACTGCACTTTGAAATCTGCACTTAAACAGTTTAAATCTGTGCATTCAGTGCTCACGCTTCAGAAATCACAGGTTTTTACCATTAAGATCAATTCTTTTGTTTCTTCATATATGGTATACACAGTCGAATTAGTCTTATTTATCTACCTTTAACGCGTAGACTTGCAAACCTATTGGAATGGTAATTTCTCAGATTCAGATTCATTTTGATTATGGATAATTAGATGATACCCACACTTACCATCATCACAAGTGGACGTGAAAAGCATTGATCACCAACACTGAGCTGTGCTGCTCCCTGGGAGAGGGTGAGGTGCAGTGATGGCCTGTTCGCTGACATCATCACCTTGTCTCCGATAGGCGTCTGTGGAATAGCACTGATATTGAAGGGAAGGTAGAAGACAAGAGCTGATTGTGGGAGGGGAAACCTCTTGAAGTGGTTTCAGCAGTATCGGAGAGACTTTCCAAAATTCAAACAAGCAAAGACATTGAATAAAATCTCGGGGGATGGCTTCGAATACGAGAAAGGTGTAACTAAGCATATATAACATGGTCTAAATCAAGATAAATACCTAATTTCTAGCAGAAGGAATAGCATGAAGAACATATTTGATTGAGGACTTGCTGCTGCAGACTTTCTGTACCGCAGCTTAGTCAGCTACTAAGAAAGGGTGCCAAAAGAGCTTTCCTTCAATTGATCACCTTCAGCCATGTGCTGGAGTATCTCGAGACTACTTCTGTCTCTGTGAATAAAACACTACTTTTTGCTGTAAAATGGCTTTGGTGATCAGTTTTTTCAGGCCTTTTTTCAGGCTTATTAAGAAGAAAGGCTCCACTAGAGTTTGAAGAAAGGTGCAGTAGCTCAGTGATTAGCACTATTACCTTACAGCACAAAGTGCCTAGATTCGATTCCAGCATCAGACGACCATTTGGAGTTCGCACATTCTCCCTGTGTCTGCATGGGTTTCTTCGGGTTGCTCTAGTTTCCTCCTACAGTCAAAAGATATGCAGGTTAGATGAATTGGACGAGCTGATGAAGGGCTTTTGCCTGAAAAGTCGATTTTACTGCTTCCCGGATGCTGCCTGAATTGCTGAGCTTTTCCAGCACCACGAATCCAGAATCTGGTTTCCAGCATCTGCAGTCATTGTTTTTACCATGTTACATTGTATGTAGTGCTCCAGAATGTGTGAGACAGGAGCAATGTAGGGGAATCGGTGTGGGTGGAATACACTTTAGAGTTTGCATGTGAAATTCTTTGTCCTAATGACCTGTTTCCACACTGTAGGGATTATACTTCCTAACAGAGTAAGGCATGGTATAACTCAGCAGCTTACATGTAAAATGACGAATGTTGGATTCACGCTGATTATCGATGACAAGGTTTGCTGGCAACTGTTCATCTCAATTGGAACTGTACACCAATACAAATTTCATTGAAACAGAATTATTGCTGGAAAATACATACTGTGAAAATTCACCACCATATTCCACATTTCTGTTCATGGCAAATTGCTGAGTCAACTTATGGCAAATGTCTGATTACATGGATCTGCTGCAAGAAAACAGGAATGCATATTTCCAAAGTGCTCCTCCTAGTTCTGCAATTCAAGTGTTGCATTTTTTTGTGAAGTTTTTCCCACCTCCCAGTGACTGTTGGCCTCCTAACATCTGAGTTTGGTAAAGTTTAGTTAAACAGTTCGTTAAACTATTTGGCTGCTTTGAAGTGGGGGAGAGAGGAGAGAAACGCTGTGATCCACTGGAACGGTGAAGACCTGACTAAAGAACTACCTATCCAATTGAGGATGGTTCGTAGATTGGAAGAGAACATACAGATAACTGTATTCCTATTCATTTACTTCCTTTGTCTTCAGGAAGATAGTAGTTTTGGAGTTAGTAATTTCCTTTAGACATCCTCTAACGACACAAAAAGCTGTTTCCGTTTTCATTTCAGGTATTAAATGCCCGCGGCATTGTTCTTTTTCATGAATGTTTCATAATGGCACTGTCCAACATCTTGAGGTATCTTGGCGATACATTTGTCCAGTCAAGCGGGGAGTATTCCATCACACTCTTTAAGAGTGACTTCTTGGTATTAGAGAAGCGTTTGGAGCCAGGAAGTCCATTAGTGATAGCAGTATACTTGCCCTCTGACCTGCTCTTTTGCCACATTCTTTACGTAGTGAGGCCAGTTCAGTTTGGGATGAATAGTAACTCTCTGGCTGTTGATCGTGAAGATTCAGTAATAGCAACACCATTGAATTTCCAGAGGTGTTGATAAGGTTATCTTACTCAGTATGTGTTAAATTAATTTAACTTGTCGGTCCAGGCCTTTACATTTCCAGAATTCTGCTGCATTGTAAAATGGAATGCTTCAGGAGTTGAGGTGGTAAGAATGCTGCTGGACATTGGGCAATTATTAGCGAATAGAAACGTGAGGAATTCCTGCAGTGTGGTCCTGGAGTTTATATAACTGACCTGCAGCAACCAACCCACTTTCTGTGCGTCTGGAGCTACATGTAGCTTGGAGAAAATAATAAAAGCTTTCGTTCCGTAAGAGGCATTAACGAATCGGAAAGCATTTTCTATGATAATTGATAATGGGTTAATAGGCATTAGACATAGAACTTCAACTTAGAAATCATGGCATCTATCATTGCAGGGTTGGAATCAGGTCTCTGATAACAATTCTGGAAGATCTTCACGTGAGCTGATTATTACGTACTGATGAGCAATGCTTCTCCAAAACTGGGATTGAACTTGTTATTATATTTTGCTTCTTCAGTTCTCGGAAATTTGAAAAAAGAAACAAATCTGAGCGATGCTGAAGTCTCAACCACCACAAGCTGCTTCCACACAATGCAAGGCCAAATCGCTGGTGATGCATCAGCTCACATTTTCAAGTAAGAAGCTTGTCAGTTGCCTGAACGGAGAGATAACCTCGTACCAAAAACTGCTTCAAACAATTCAACATGTGGAGAAGGTGATCTTCACCATCCTGGTCTTCATTGGCATTTCTGGTATGGCATTATGACAATTGCTCTTGTTTTAATCTGCTGCTGATATACTATCTGGTTTTGAACAATGAAGTCTCCTATTCACTGACTGGTTACCATATTCAGACACAGGAAGAGCGATAGCAGTTTACTGAGCAGTATTCTCCTTAGAATTCTCCACTGATAGAGACTCCCAACATCACTACAAATGCAGCACTGCCTGATCTCAGTGTTCTGCCATTTGTTCCGGTTTCATACCGCTTTTTGGGTATGAGAAGAGATCAGGCAAGTCAGTTGCAAAGAATGGTCAAATGACGTGAAACATTAACTCTTCTTGCTCTCACTCAGATGCTGTAAGACTTGCTGAGCAATTTCTGTTTTTGGTATACAAACGAAGCGTTAAGTGGTGACCTGAGAGAAGTAATGCAAAATATTAAAAGGAAGAGGTAAATTATTTCAATTGGTTGTGGATTCTACAATAAGGGCGTAGAGTTTGGAAATGTGGTTCAGAGTATTCAGGACAGATGTTAGGAAGTACTTCTACACACAATATTTTGGAGAGGTTTGGAACTCTCTTCCACAAACGGCAGTAGATGCTGGGCAGTTTGGTCAATTGATATAAGATAGTTATTTTTTTGTTAAGCAAAGAATTGAAGGACATGCATCCATTTGGATTTGTAAAACTTGATCTAACAATTATCTCTTCTGGAAATTCTCATCCTTACAGCCTGTGGTCAGGAGATTCAAATCATGATAAATTACTCTCTTGATCATTGCACGTCAAGATATTTGCCATGTCTAGCTGTGTTGATTACAGTAGAAATATCACTCTGCAGGCAAACACTCAGACGTTGTCCCTGCATGATCTGTTATACTTCACTTGTGTCAGACACGTGGACTCAAGCGAAAATCCTGACAGTGAAGAAACAGGTTCTTCAGCCCAATAGCCCATACTAACCCTCCGAAGAGAAACCCACCCAAAACCATTCCCCGACTCGATCACTCTACATTGGCACTGACAAGTGCACCTAACTTGCATATCCCTGAACACTATGGACAATTTGGCATGGTCAATTCATCTAAGGTGCACATTTTTGGTCTATGGAAGGAAACTGCAACACCCAGAGGAAACCCACAGAGAGCCAGGGAAATGTGCAATCTCCATGAAGAGATTTGCCTGAGGCTGCAATCGAACCCAGATCCCTAGAGGGCCGCAGAACTAACAACTAAGCCACCATGCCACCTTAGTCCTTTTTGAAATGTTACCCAGGTTCTGACGAACTGCTTCCTGTTTCTGTTGTGGCTCTGATCAAAATTTGCTTCAGCGCTAAGAGTAGGAATGATTTGCTCCATTGGGAATGGGGGGGGGGGGTGGTGGTACTTGATTTATCGACAGTTCAATGTATTCCTATGATTGTCTTAAAAAAATCATACAACAACAGGTTATAGTCCAATAAGTTTAATTGGAAGCAGACTAGCTTTGGTAGCATCGCTCCATCAGGTAACAGTGGAGGGCCCAATCCTAACACACAGAATTTATAAAAAAAATTTAAAGTATACATTATATATTCAAAAATGTATATATTGAATTTATACATTGAAAAATACAGTCACCTGATGAAGGAGCGATGCTCCGAAAGCTCGCTTGCTTCCACTTAAACCTGTTGTACAATTTTCTGCTGTCGTGTGATTTTTAACTTTGTACACCCGAGTCCAACACTTTCATCTCCAAATCATGATTCCTATGACTGGGATGGGAACAAGATTTCATCCTGGCAGTTTTGGAATATAGAAGTTAAAAATCTACAACAGTCTTCCAATATTTACTTTGCAACCAAACATATCACAGAGTCTCTTCTGCTCTCCTTGGAAGGGCCATGCGTTCAGTGTCTATCCAAACTCGATCATGTCTAATCTGAAGGGATTGGGCTGAGGGAGAATCTGAGGTGGGTATGACATTCTTTAAATTAAAACTCATTCACCTCTAATCTCTTCCACTCACACAATGTGTTGATTTTTCGTGGTAATGTGTTATTTAAATGTCTGGTATAGGAAAGGCGAAGCTCTGATTTGTAATTCACTGCTTCTTCTCCCATTTGTCTCCCAGTTAATTTGCTGGTGAATGTAATTCTTACCTTGGGAAAAAGGTGGTGTTTCTCCCTTGCACTACTCGTTACGTAATGGTTATGGCAACTGCCGATCTTATGGTTATTGTCACTGAGGTTGCATAGAGTCATAGAGTTGTAGAGATGTACAGCATGGAATCAAACTATTCGGTGCGACCCGCCCACGCCGACCAGATATCCCTACCCAATCTAGTTCCACCTGCCAGCACCCGGCCCTGATCCCTCCAAACTGTTCCTATTCATATACGCATCCAAATACCTATTAAAAGTTGTAATTGTGCCAGCTTCCAACACTTCCTCGAGCAGCTCATTCCATACAAGTACCACCCTCTGCGTGAAAAAGTTGCCCCGTATGTCTTTTTTATATCTTTCCCCTCTCATCCTAAAAATAAGCCCTCTCGTTCTGGACTCCCCAAACCCAGGGAAAAGACTATCCAAGGCCCCTCATAATTTTCTAAAAAATGTATAAGATCACCTCTCAGCCTCATAAGCTCCAGGAAAATAGCCCCAGCCTGTTCAGCCTCTCCCTATATCTCAAGTCCTCTAACCCAGGCACATCCTGGCAAATCCTTTCTGTACCCTTTCAAATTTCACAACAACTTTCCCATAGAAAGGAGACCAAAATTGCAAGCAAAATTCCAACAGTGGTCGCAGTAATGTGCTGTAGAGCCGCAAGATAACCTCCCAACACCTGTACTTAATACGCTGACCAATAAAGGAAAGCATATCGAATGCCTTCTTCACTATCCTATCTACCTTGGACTCTACTTTCAAGGAGCTACGAACCTGCACTTCAAGGTCTCTTTGTTCAGCAACACTACATAAGATCTGACCAATAAGTGTATAAGTATTGCTAAGATTTACTTTCCCAAAATGCAGCACCTTGCATTTGTCTGAAATAAACTCCATCTTCCACTTCTCAGCCCATTGTCCCATTTAGTCCAGATACTGTTCAATCTGAGGGAACCCACTTCACAGTCCACCGGACCTCCAATTTTGATGTCATCTGCAAACTTACAAACTGTATCTCTTATGCTCGCATCCAAATCATTCATATAAATGACATCGAGTAGAGGACCCAGTACCGATCCTTATGGGACTCCACTGGTCACAGGCCTCCAGTCTGAAAAAGAATCCTCCACCATCACCGTCTGTCTTCTGCCTTTGTCCAGTTGTGTATCCAAATGGCTAGTTCTCCCTGAATTCCTTGAGATCTAACCTTGCTAATTGGTCTCTCATGGGGAAAATTGTCGAACGCGTGATTGAGGAACATATAGATCACATCTACTGCTCTGCCCTAATCAATCCTCTTTGTTACTTCTTCAAAAAGCTCAATCAAGTTTGAGAGACATGATTTCCCACGCACAAAGCCATGTTGACTATCCCTAATCAGTCCTTGCTTTTCCAACTGCATGTATAACTTGTACCTCAGGATTGCCTCCAAACAACCTATCCATCACTGGTGTCAGGCTCACTGGTCGATAATTCGCTGCCTTGTCTTTACCGCCCTTCTTATGCAGTGGCTCCTCGTTTGCCAACCTCCAATCTTCCAGCACCTTACCTGTGACTATCGATGATACAAATATCACTTCTCTGACTACCCACAGAGTTCTCGGGTATACCTGATCAGGTCTTGGGGATTTATCCACTTTTACCCATTTCAATGCATCCAGCACTTCCTCCTCATTAATCTGGACATTTTGCAAGATGTCACTATCTATTTCCTTACAGTCTATATCTTCCACATCCTTTTCCACAGTAAGTACTGATGCAAACTATTCATTTGGTATCTCCCCCATTTTCTGTGGCTCCACACAAATGCCGCCTTGCTGATATTTGAGAGGCCCTACTCTCTCCTTAGTTACCCTTTTGTCCTTACTACATTTGTAAATACCCTTTGGATTCTCCTTAATTCTATTTGCCAAACGTATCTCGTTCCCCCTTTTTGCTCTGCTGATCTCCCTCTTAAGTATGCTCCTATTTCCTTTCTCCTCTTCTTAGGATTCACTCGATCTGTCCTGTCTATACCTGACATATGCTTCCTTCTTTCTCTTTACCAAACCCTCGATTTCTTTCATCACCCAGCATTCCCCATGCCTACCAGTCTTTCCTTTCACCCGGACAGGAATATAGTATAGAAATTTCCCTATTATCATTTCGTGCTGTCTTTCCTGGACATCACTCCTGTGTGTCACGTTATTGGTACCTTGACACGCACAGCCAGGGACTTATGTCTGGTTCACCCTCACGGTCTCCTTTCCCGATTTGAGGCCATTTGTTGTCAGAAGCTGACAACAAAATATTGCACAAAGAAAACTGAGACGGTGGTTGTTGCAACAATCTGCATCCAGCTCTGTCTGAAAATTATCCCTTTCTATTTTCAATTTGAACATCTGACGATAGTCAAGATGTGCAATTCAGCTGTTATACGATGTCAAGCAACTAAACTGAGACTTGGTTAGTGACAACGGACCGCGACTAGAACCCTTGCCGCGGCGGAGAGAGCGTCAAATGCTCACTACTAGATTACAAGTGAAGGCGACAACCACTCTTGCAATTAGTCACAACGACACTGCTTTTGCCTTCTCATTTCTGATCAGCTTAGCGGCAGATTAGTTTCTCCTTGTCTTCGTGTTGTCAACGAGCACTAAACCAGCTCTTTGTGCTTAACGTCTGCCCTCCGCACCACACAAATTCTGACAAAAGGCAGCTTCAGGTAGAACTCCAGCCAGTTTGACAGACAATGGGAAATGTAAAAGTGAGCCGGTATTCAAATTAGACAATAGGCCCAAATGCAATTTTTAAATTCGAAAACAGATTGATACAAACTCTTCAGATCCTCAGAACCAGTCAAAACAGGACCTGCCATACACCTGTTTGACATTGAGTTGCAATAGAACCAAATGCAACAATCAATTACAAAAACACTGTCATGCCATCTCTGTAGCTCCAGAGAACCTAAGAAAACAACAACTGACAATGTGCAATTGGATCGAAGTAGCACAGTACATTCGAGACCAGTAGGACATAAACCTACAAATTTATGATCCAAAATTAGATGTTTTATCTATTGCGTCACTGGTCAAATGCAAACGCACATTCTCGACAGCTTTGGATCTATAATATAAACGTGGACATCGGGGGAAACGGCATTCGTAAGGTGATCAACCAGCAAAGATAATCCACTTTGCGTCGCAGGGCCTTTCGAAGGCAAAGCAAACACTTGTCCTCAGGTGCCTGTTTCAGTGTCGCCTGCTCTTCTGCTAGACGTCACCAGCGTTATATTCACAGTCCCTACGCTAATTTAAGATGCATTCCTGTGAAATTCTCTTTTATACTTATATTCAGATTCTCTTCCAGTCAAGTTTGTTAACAAATTCAGCGAGAAATCTCTGGTCATTTCCAGCCTGGAATTTATAATCAAACAATTTGAACGAAGGCTTGATTGCTGCGGCCTCATCACCGCAGATCAATGCCTCAAAACGAGCCGCTGTTATTATCAAACTGTTCTGTACCGGCCTGCAGTACTTCTGTTGAGTAACATCAGGTGAACACAGCTCTGCTTTCTTCGCATGGTAACCAGGGCGACAATATGAATTGTTTGGAAACTTAGAGAGAAATGTTGCTGCTGAAGATAATGATGACGTGATGACCATGTAGAAGATTTTGGACAAATCAGGTCACAAGTTTTACTGTCAGCATTAATCGAGTCCCTGCTTCGGAGTGTGAATTTGTATTTTTCCCGCAGGGATACAATTCCCAGTGCGGAAATGAATATTTGTTTCTCTTGAGTTATCGGAATGAAAACTAACTCCTGCTTACGCATAGAACAATGACCTGGATACTTCCAGCATCAAACTCGAAGGACAAGAACACCAGATACACGAGAAAACTGTAACCGCCATTCACCCATCAAGGATCTCGCCTTTGAGTTGGAAGTATCTCACTGTTCCTGCAGTGTTGTTGGGTCGAGATCCTGGAACTCCCTCGCTAACAGCATCATGGGTGTACCTCTGTTGAGTTGTTTCAGGGTTCTGTAAAGTAGTTCATCTCAATCACTTGAAGTAATTAAGGATGGGCAGTGATTCATATCCCATTGAGTGATGTCCATTCGCGACAAATGAGTTGTTTCGAACACCTACAGGTTCTACGTGGACGCCCACAAGCGATTGGGAGAAGCGAGAAGTGGAGGAGGGCGATTGAAACAATTTCAAAGGCAATGATGACTGGAAGGCGTGGTGCAGTAAGTGAGAGAGGGGCTGGTGGTACAAGGCTCATTGTTGAAACTAATAGGCCAGCCTATACTGCCCACTTTTTACAACGACTCACAATACTGCTGATCAACTCACCACAATGATACTGTTCTTGGTGTGATATTCCCTCTGTGCATATTAACGTGGTTAATGGGCCACGAGAGGATGAACGCATCTCCTTTATACTGTCATTTTGAACAGATGAACGTATCAGTTTTAAACCAACGCAAGAAGAGATTGCCTCTTTCTGTGCATTTTCAGTGTAGAATGTCCAGCTATGAATTTTTCTTTTCTGTATCAGCGGAGGTCAGTTCAAATTCTCACGGAGAAACTTTATCAAAGAAACAAATGTCCAAGTTACTGTGATTGAATAGTTAATTAAATACACGTATGGATTTGACCAGCAATGTCTCCGCTGTCTCCGTGGATGAATTAGTTAACGCTCCTGGTGTGGCTTCAAATCCTGGCTTAGCATGACCTGTACATTGATGGTTCGTTGCTTAAACTTATTGAAAATTTCATATTTTTGATCCACCATTCCGAAAGAGACGGTTCAGCATGCCTCTTTTGTTTGAGCTCAGCCCATGTTTATTCAGTGTTTCCATTTCCTGCTGCCTGCTGTGGCCCCATTAGTCAATACTCGACCCTGCAAGATCAACGGAAACATTCTTTACTATGTTCCACAAGGACGTCAACGTCTCGTCTACTTTTATTCTCCCTCCTTCGTTGTCAGATGTTTGAGAAATACGAGGTGGGATCGTAGACATTGCAGATATCCCCACAATATTGTGGTAATGGCATTTACACCGCAAGATGATACCCCGCATTTTCTGCTGTCAACATTCATTGATTTTACCCTAACAGCAAAGGCTTCATTGAAATATTATAATTGGGGTGAAATCGTTTCTTGCTTGGTGGATTATGAATTCTATTAAGAATTGAAAAAGCTCATGATAGAGTGCAGAAGTGTCACATTACCTCAGGCCTAAGTGACAGAGACTACACACGGAAAATGTGAGTAAAGATGGACACACTGTAGCCAGGGGTGCAGAAAGCCCATTAGCAGGTCTACTCAAATTATCTCTGAATATCAGACTTTTCAAAAAGTAGAAATGGAAAATGACGGATATTGATAAACAAAGAGTGGGAGATTGTGGAACAGAGTGAGGTGGAAACACACAGAAAATGATAGACAAATAGAGGCATTTTGAGGGAGGGACTGAAAACAGTTTCTCCATTCAACATTGGTGCTCACTGACAGAAAGGAGAAGGAAAAAGGATCGATTGAAGGCTAACCGTTCGCCAGCTCAGGGCAACAGAATCAGCATTATGAGCGAAAAAGTCAGTTGACATTTCCGAAAGTTGACGTTTGTTGGCTAATGAAATATTCTGATAAATATGCTGATTTGATAAATAAAACTGACAATTACCCGAGCATTAAAACAATAAAATGCCTAGCTAGCCTGGTTCCGTCGATCTGAAGCATTAACTCGGTTTATCACCACAGGATCGGTCAAGCCTGCTGAGTTTCTGTCAATTCCTGTTGCTGATTCGGTTTTCCAGTATTCGCAGTTACTTTGTTTAAAGTTAGTCTGAATAATGTTTGCGACAAAACCAGATCAATTGCCAACTCCATATTTCATCCCCTGCATCGAAAAGGCTGTCCCCATGATTAATGATAAGAGGAAAACTCCATTTGGTGCAACAGTGACAAAAGTTAACTTTCAGCACTAGACAAGAGAAAGGAAAGAAATGATGTGTGTCTTCTTAATGATGCCTTTTTTTGCCTTTTCATCTGTGATAGTCTAAGCTGCAGATCAGTTTCTACTTTCGACCAATTATTACAGCGTGTAAAATGCCAATCGGCCCATCTGCAGTGCGGATCCTTGGACACCCACCTATTCGAGTCCCAGTTAAAGCAAGAGGCCCATAACCTTGCCTTTCTGATGTTACCAGGGCGAATCTCAATGGGTTTCTCCCTGTGATATTAAGTGCCACAACAATGAAATTGAAGGTTGATATGGACAAATTATGTTGTAACTTCCCTGTGGAACTCATCCTCGTATTCACCCACGAGGGAGACACACAGAAGTCTCAGGATTAGTCACGTTCCATATGCTTCACATTCGCCAATTTCTCCGACCAGCTCTCCGCAGGTGGTCAAAGAGGTCTGCAGCACAGAAAACGTCCTTCAGCCCATGAAGTCTGCACCAGTCAAAGACGGGACTTGACTCTTCTCGTCTTATTTTCCAAAAGATGCACCCAGTCATGCAGTGGGTTGAAGATTCCCACGATTCCCAAAATGTCTGAAATGTCTTGTTTTTCCTTCTCATGTCATTTGAATATGAACAAAAAAGACAGTGTGCAATCTCTTTTTATTTGTTGACATTCCTCATTTGCAAATCAGTAGATTCCAGACTGTGAGGGGAAAGCCAAATTAAATGTCAAATGCATTAACCACCTATCCACGACTACAGAACCACACTGATCTCTTCACTTTCTAGTTCTCTCTCCCTGTGGACCTGAGGACGGGTGAATCATCATCGTCTTTGTTTGAATCCAATCACTTCACAGTTTTCAAAAGCGTTAAATTTCCGAGCATGGTGGGCTTGGTTGTGTAATCCTGATGATGGAATGGTCATTCAGTCAAATCCAAGAACAGAAATTGCAGGGGAAACTCGGCAGACGTTGCAGCATCTTTGCTAAGAGAATCAGAGACAATATTTCAAAACCTCATCAGAACTCGGTAATCTTCTACAGGCACTGCAAACCGTCTACTTTTGACAGCAGTTTCTGTTTTCGTTTCAGATTGGCAGAATCCACAGTTGTTTACATTAACCATTAAAGCAAAGTAGAAACTTATAGAACTTTAACGTGCAGTACAGGTCCTTCGACCTTCGATGTTGCGCCGCCCTGTCATACTAATCTGAAGCCCATCCCGCCTAAACTATTCCATGTACATACATACGCCTGTCCAATGACGACTGAAATGCACTTACAATTGGCGAATATATAACCGTTGCAAGTAAAGCATTCCATATCCTTACTCCTCTGAGTAAAGAAACTACCTCTGACATCTGTCTTATACCTATCTCACCTCACTATAAAGTTGTGTACCTTCGTGTTTGCCGTTCCCATACTTGGAAAAAGGCTCTCCCTGTCCACCCTATCTAACGTTCTCATTATTTTCTATGTCTCTATTCAGTCACCTCTCAACCTTCTTCTCTCTAACGAGAACAGCCTCAAAACCCACGACCTTTCCTTGTAAGACATTCCTTCCGTACCAGGCAACATCCTCGTAAATCTTATCTGCATCCTTTCCAAAGCTTCCACATCCTTCTTATAATGTGGTGACCAGAACTGTACACAATACTCCACGTGTGGCGGTATCAGAGCTTTATACATCTGCAGCATAACCTAATGGTTCCAGAACTCTATCCCTCTGTTAATAAAGGCCAAAACAGTGTATTCCTCCTTAACAGCACTCTCAATCTGTGTGACAACTTTCAGGAATCTGTGTACATGGATAACGAGATCTTCTGCTCAACTGCACTCCCAAGAATCTTACCATAAACCCAGTACTTTGCATTCCGTTTACTCCGTCCAAAGTGTATCACCTCAATTGTCCACATTAAACTCCATTTTCCACTTCGCAGCCCAGCTCTGCATCCTATCTATGTCTCTCTGCAACCTACTACATCCTTCGACACTATCCACAACTCCAGCGACCTTAGTGGAATCCGCAAATTTACTAACCCACCCATTCTAAGCTCTCATCCAGTTCTTTTAAAAAATGACGAACAGCAGCGGACCCATCACCGACACTTGCCGTACGCCACTTGTAACTGGACACCAAGGTGAACATGTTCCATCAACTATAACCTTCTGTTTTCTTTCAGAAAGCCAATTACTGCTCCAAACTGCTACATCTCCCACAATCCCATTCCTCCGCATTTTGTATGATAGCCTACTGTTATCGTACTGTTATCAAAGGGACCCTTTTCGAACGCCTTGCTGAAATCCATATACATCACATCAACTGGTTTACTCTCATCTACCTGTTTGGTCACTTTGTCAAAACATCCAATAAGATTCGTGAGGAACGACCTACCCTTTACAAAACCGTGCTTACTGTCCCTGATCAGATTATTCTTTTCTTAATTACCAGGGTTGTCCCTACTACCCTTTTTGAACAAGGGAACCACATTTGCTATCCTCCCGTCCTCAGGCAATATTCCTGTAAAAAATGACGACTTGAAGACCAATGCCAAAGGCTCGGCAATCTCTTCCCTTGCTTCACAGTGGATGCTAGGAGAGATTCCATCCAGCCCAGGGGATATTATCTACTTTCACACTCTGCAGTATTTCTAATACCTCTTCGTTGTGAAACTCAATCTCTTCCAGTCCAGACGCAAATATCTCTATCTTCCTCGCCAACATTTTCTTTTCTATCGTGAACAATGTCGAAAATATATTTATTTAGTGCATCCCCTATCTCCTCTGACTCCACACACAACTTCCCATTAAAATCCTTGATTGGCCCTAATTTAACCCTCGTTATTGTTTTATTCCTGACGTACCTATGGAAAGCCTTAGGTTTTACCCTGCTCCTATCCACCAACAACTTCTCATGTCTCCTCCTGGCTCTTCTGATCACTCTTTTTAGGTCTTTCCTGACTTCCTTGTAACACTCAAGAGCCCTAACTGAGTTTTCACATTTTGTCCTAACGTAAGCTTTCTTCTTCTTGAAGCGGGATTCCACTTCCACAGTAAACCATGGCTAACGTGTTCTATATCTGTCTCCCTGCCTGACAGTAACATACTTATCAAGGACACACAGGAGCTTTTCCTTGAATAAGCTCCACATTTTTAATATGCTCATCCCCTGCAGTTTCCTTCCCCATTCTACGCTCCTAAATCTTTCCTAATTGCATCGTAATTTCCCTTCCCCCAGCTGTAACTCTTGCTCGGTGGAGTACACCTACCCCTTTCCATCACGAAAGTAAACCTGACAGAATAGTGATCGAAATCACGTTAATATAAACTGTTCTACTTGCCGTTCCCAGAAGTCCTTTGCTTGTTCCTCCCTCGCTGGCCTGAAGGTAAGAAGTTTAAATATTCTTACCGCCCTTCCCGACATTCAACTCGCACCATCGTCACCTCCTCTCGCTGCTACGAAGTGAACCATTGGCTTGAAGGCAAGCAGTTTAAATATACTTACCGGCCTTCCCGACAATCATCTCGGACAACGTCACTTCCTCCCGGCTCTCGACTCTCACTGCTCCGAACTTCTTTGTTGTTCGTCACATGAAAGTTTTCCATTCGGATAACATTTAATGACGCCATTATAAACACGAAACTGTGCAGCGCAGGAAACAGATGCAGTAAGAATATCAATCGCTAGCGCCCTGGAGGCTCTTGAACCAGTAGCATTTCAGTTAACAGTCGAATGCGCTAAAACGTCCAACCTAATATCTTGGACAATCCTTGAAAGCTGGCCGTGACTGACTTCTAAATTCAGTCTGCCCTTGCTAGAACGACTACTGTCCTTCGTCAGTTTTACTTTTCCAAACTAAAGACTGAACCATTCATTATGGGGACATGGTAACTGTCTGATCCAACTCACTACAGATACTCTCATGTCACTGGAAACCAGCTCTCCTCCAAGAGGGACAATCTCCCTTCGAGCGTCTCAGTGACTTGTGTGTTCCAGAGTTTTTCATTATCCCAGAGTCCAGATGAAGTTTCTATTCCTCATGTACAAGAGCGATAATTCTTTCAATGTCTCAGGTAAGTTCCTGTCCCAAAAACATCAGAGTCAATGTCCCGTCCTTGACTAGGTCCGACAGTTCACCCTTGTTCATTTTCCTCTGATTCCATTTCCCAGAGTTTCTCAAGATTCACAAAGCTGGAGACTGGTTATGTGGTTTGCCTCTTTAACATCTTTCCAACTGCCAATTTACAACATTTTTACAGTATCTCTTCACAACCTTCTACCTTTCACCATGTCCAGCGATGATAACTTCCGTTTTGTGGAGAGATTCCCGAGGCTGGTGAGTTTCAATTTCCTGCGGCTGTTTATCATGATGGGAGAGGGAGCGGTAGGAATAGGCACTTTGACGAGCAGGAGGAAGTGTTGCCACTGACCAGAGTCAGTGATCAGAGGACTGCGTTTAAAGGAACCTAAAGAAAAACAGCACTTTTGCTCACGACGTTCAAAGAATACTGTAGAAACCCAATTTGTATCGCAGTGCATCTGGAAAGAGAAACCGAGGTAATGTTTTAAGTACAGTACATTTCTGGTGAAACACAGTTCATTTCTGGTGAAACACTTGAGTATTCCAAGTCTCATAAAATTGCTGGTCTCGTTTGTAAGATAGGTTTCTGAACTTTGGGCTAAAATTCAACTTGCAGGTAGTTATTTAGAACGCAGTCAACAGGATTCGAACGTACATAGGGAAACTCCAACAGACTTCTGTTTCATCACCTTAACCACTCGGCCATGGCTACACAGCTTATTTAGCATATGTATGGAATGTTGTATTTCAACCTGTAATACCAGCATTTGGTTTGTCCTGTGTGCAGCATGAACCCAGTATTCACTGTCACCATCTCTTGGTTCAGAAAGGAGAAGGATGTTCGGAGGTCAATTCGAATTGCATACGTATTGATGAATGTTAAACTGGATGGGTAGGATCCATTTTCATGTGTACAGAGGTTAATAAACACAGAAGTAGATTGAGAATGAAAAATGTCATTGTATTTGTCGTGCGCGTTGACTGCCAGCTGAATTACAGCTACTCAAATGTTGCTGAAAAGATTCACCATTGGCAAATCTAATATGAAAGTCCGGTTCATTTTTTTATACTAGATCAAAATATGAAAATTGTACAAATACACACAGTTGGCACCGGACAGTGCAGAGCTATCTTCATTAGTTGAATATGCTCTGATTTACTCCTGGGAAAATGTGGGACCAGAGGGCTTTCTCACAGCGGAAGGTTTTAAACATGTAAGTCTCTGATGAGGACGATACTCTCCCTTTTCGAGGGTAGCAAATCTGTGGAATGCTTTACAACAGAGGGCTGCGAAGGCTGGGTATATTCAAGCCTGAGACAGACAGACATTAAGGGCCACGGAGATAAGGCTGAAAAGGGGAGTCGAGGATTACCCAAATCAGCCGTGATCTCATTGAAAGCTGTCGCTAAATGTTCCATCTCCTCTCATATATTTGCTGTCATTTGCAAGATGATAGACAACATTGCAAAAGAAGAAAAGCACAAAGTTAGGACATGATGATTGCAGTCACACTGAGTCAAAATTTGTTATTGAACGGAAAGTCATATTTGGTGATTTGCCAGATCTCTGCGAACATGACCAGCTGATCAAGGGAGCTATTGATCTGAGTGTATTTGGATATGAAATAAACAAATGTTAGTGACATATTCTTTGCTTTTTCTGTAGAAGAAAATGGTTTTTCCTGATGCTCACAACGAAAGAGATGGTTCCCAATAAAAGAAAGAGATTAAGTCACATGAAAGCTAATCGATGACCAAGGTATAGCGCGCGTTGTTCGATGGGACTGATATGATTTCTTAATTATTTTTCTCCAAAATTTCTTTACTAATCAAACGGGAGTGGAATAGCGGAAATGAAAATCGCCCATAAGTCTTGTCATCTTTTATCACTCGCATGCAGTAATTTCTTACTAGTACGGTTTAATTTACACTGTGGTTACTGTAAGTGGGCTTGTAAGCTACACCTGCTGGTGACCTCTTCCCTCACTGTTCCTCATCTCTACACAAACACATGTTACATCCTTATCTCCTGTATCAAAATAATCTCTAAGCATTGCATAAATGTCACTAAAACCTGGGCATTTCTCACACGCCTGTGTGTGTCATCTTCCAATACTAATTGATACCTTACTGTGTTGCAATTGCACATAATAAGAGAAAAACAAAATAGAGGCATGTGGACCTGGGTTTCAAACGCACAAAATTGCAGCTAAAATGCAGATTACTGCCCACAATACGATGACGGATGCACGCACTGAACCGTCAGGAAGCACAGAATAAGTACAGTACTGGTAGGCATGTCAGGAACACCACCAGAAACACAACAGAAATATTTCTCTTGGCTACTATTTTTGATGTATTTCTCAATGAGCAATCGAGTTTTACATATGTTCCATCAGGAGTTACCTCACACCAGGAAGTAACTAGTGCTGCAGACGGTCATATAATCCAAGTTTTAAGCCCCTAAATCAGAGACGCTCAGTGCCCGGCATACACCAACAAGGAACAGCTGTCCTTGGCAATTACGGCGTAACTGAACTGTATGAGTGTAGATCGCTGGTTGTCTGCCTGCTTTTCCTGTGTAGTTTTCTGTGCAGTCCCTGCGTGCAACCTTGACAACTATGTTTCTCCTGCACATGATGGGCATTGGGTCTGGTCAGTTTTCTCTGAGCGAGGCTGCCGGTATAATTGTTGTCATAATACCGAGTGAACAGAGTAAACTGGTTGTCAGTTCCAGTAACTTACTTTAATAAATGGAAGCATGCTTTTAAAATGGCCACGTGGCATATCCTCGTTGCGAAGTTCGTGTGCCAGGTATCTGCGAATCAAATTGCGGGACTATCCATTTTTGGCAAAGAATTTGTGTGGCAGGCACTAGTTGCCACGACCAACTGTCCCCATTAGCAATATATACAAATTGCAAAGACTACAAATTCAATGAGAAGAGCACAAGGTTAATACGACAGGGCAAACAGAAGGCAGCCAGAAAATTTCCGGAAGCGGGGCACACATCCACGGATTCCATCAATAAACAGATTGATCCTGACCCAATCTGCAACCTCAAGAATGGGAAGGAGCGGGAATGAAACAAAATCAATTCCAACCACCACAGGACAACGGCACTTCACAACAAGCTCTGTTGCCCTGAACATGTCACCCAGAATGGTGAGAAAAAGGCTGCAAACCATCTTCCCAGGTCCGCCAAATATTTTAATAAAACCTCCACGACAGACATGAGCTCCTCATCTTTCTGCTCCGAAACATTCTGGGTATTCGCAGCAGAGAATTGTACACTGAACACCCGCGTGCAAGGTGGAGATATCAATCCCTACACGACCAAGGTAGTGATAGCGAGGCCAACACTGACATTGTCATATGGACATCCACTAACACTGTCTTTGTAAGGTAATCTTTCATATGAAAGTCTGTGCTGCAGTAGAATTCGGGACCAAAGCAGTCTATGCTGGCGGTTCATATTCCAGACAACTTGCATTGTTCACCGTTTACTCTGAAAGTGAATGGAGACAGTTATTTCACCATTATTTGGAAAGCAGATCCTGTTTGTTGTTGCTGTGGCGAAAAGGTGGGCAATAGCGATGTGAAAGTTGTTATATTTCTCTCAATTACTTCATTACTGTCATGGTGAGGGCGAAAGGTGATTGGGTCTCGATCAGATGGAGGCAACAGCGCATTGTTGACCTAATTTAATCACGGATATAGTTGGTAATCTTCGCTTTCAATGGTTCATTGTTGTTCTGTTTTGTTTTATGACACTTGAGCACTTTCTGGGAATTGGCAAGACACTAAATCTCCACGAAACATTTGGAATTCCCTCGCTGCGATTTGTATGAGCAGTTCATTGCCGAGACAACTCACAGTGCCTCACGAACAGCATTTAAGCTTCGGTATGTCTGAACATGGTCCTGCCTTTTTTGTTTTTCTTCTCTTCCACGTTAAGAGCTGTCAGTTTTTGGATTCGGTAGAGAGCTGAATGGGTAATATGGCAGGTGAGGTATTTTTCTTCAGCCAAAATCTTTGACTGCGAACTTGGGGAACATGTCAAGAAGAATGATCATTCGCAGGAAAAGTCCAGAAAACCTTCATATATCGATCAGTTGGGCCCATCCACCTTCCAAACAAAATAGCCAAACGCGCTGACTGAGTAACAAACAGCATGTCTTTTTTTTTTGCAAGTGGTGTATTCAAACCGTTTTCGGCTGCTGGAGCATCTCAGAGTTGTCGAGCACGGCAATATCCTACTACCCAACTTGCCCTTGTTGAACAGATAAACGAAATTTATTGAAACATTTTTGCCAATATTTGTGCCTTATCTCTCCGAAGTCTTCCTGTCTATACACCCATTCAAATGCATTTGAAATGTTGTGAGTGCACCAGATTCTGCCACTAAATGTGACTATTAATTCAAAACACACAAAATTTCTGTGTCAAAAACATGTGTCCCTCACTTCCCTTTTAAATTTTACCTCTCTCACTTAAACGTATGCTATGTAGATTTTAACTCACGTCACTTGTGAAAAAGTGTTCCCTGACAATTTATTCTGTCTGTCTTCCTCATGTTTTTGTAAGCTTCTTTGATGCTATCTCTCAGCCCTGAAGCTCCAGGGAATCCGGCAATGCCTATTCAGCTTCTTGCTAATGTCCAAACAGTTCAAACCTTGCAAATGCTTGTAAATGTTTTCTAAACTTTCACTTGTAAGAAGTATGTCCAGTTGCAGCATTTGTTTGACCGCATGACGACACTGGAGCTGCAGATGGACTCACTGTGGAGCATCCAAAATGCTGAGAAATTATGTTGCCGCTCAGGTGCTCAGGTCAGGGATATCACCGATTGGCGACAGAACATTCTGAAAGGGGATGGTGAACAGCCAGTTGTCTTGGTGCATACAGGCATCAACGACAAAAACGAGATGCGGACCTGAAGGAAGAATTCAGGGATCTGGAACAGAATTAAAGAAGCAGACCTCAAAGGTAGTGATCTCGGGTTTACTGCCGGTGCCACGTGTCAGCCAGCATAGCAATGAAAATAAAAGGCACGAAGAACACGAGACTTGAGGGATGGTGTAACAGGGAGGGTTTCAGATTTGTTGGAAATTGGGACCGGTTCGAGGGAAGGAGGGACTATACGAAAATTGACGATCTCAATCTGAACCAGACTGGAACCAATGACTTTTCGGGAGTTTCTGCTACTGCTGTTGGGGAGGATTTAAACTGATGTGTCAGGCGGCTGGGAACCAGAAGAGAAAAAATGTCGGCAGTGAGGTGGAAATTGGAAACTGTAAGAATCAGGGAGATTGCATTAATAAGGGGACGAGTAAGGAGACACCAGATGAACGCAAAAGAACTGATGGCCTGAAATGCATCTACTTTAATGCAAGGAGTACAGGCAGATGAACTTAGGGTTTGGGTTGGTGCCTCAGAGTATGACGTTATTGCAATAACAGAGACTTGGTTGAAGGAAGGGCATGGTTGGCAACGAAATGTTCCAGGATATAGATGCTTCAGATGCGACAGGAAGGGAAATGAAAGGGGCAGAGTTGCTTTGCTGGTCAGTAATGATATCACGGTTGTGCTAAAGGAGGACACTATGGAGGGCTTGGGTCGTGAGGCATTATGGGTGGAGCTGAGAAATAAGAAGGGTATGGTTACATTGTTGGGGCTCTATTACAGTGAACGTGAGGTTGAAGAACAAATAGGTAAACAGATTATGGAAAGTTGTACAGACAATAGAATTGTGGTGATCGAAGATTTCAATTTTCCCAGCATTGACTGGGATACTCTTAGCGTCAGAGGTCTGGATGGGGTAGCAGTTGTAAGAAGCGTCCAGGCTAGTTTTTTAGTGCGGTATGTCAATAGTCCGACGAGGGAAGAGGCCACATTGGAACAGGTATTGGGGAATAAGCCAGGACATGTGGGCGAAATTGCGGTGGGTGATTTCTTTGGGAACAGTGTCCAAAATTCTGTACGGTTTAGAATACTCACAGACAAAAATGAGAGTGGTCCTAAGTAAAGAGTACGAAACTCGTCCAAAGTGAATCATATCAAAATTATGCAGGAGCTAGTAAATGCGGATTGGACACAGCTATTTGAAAGAAAGACCACATTTCATATGTGGGAGGATTTCAAATAAAGCTTAAAGATAGTGCAGGAGAGGCATGTCCACTTGAAGGCAATATCCGTGAACCATGGATGACAGGAGAATTGTACGACAAGCCAATAGGAAAAGTGAAACAAACAAAAGGCCTCGGCAGCTAAGAACAGATTGGTTGCTGGAAGAATATCGGAAGAGTAGGACAAGTCCTCAACGAGGAATCAAGCGGGATAGAAGGGGTCATGAAACAACTTGTTGTGAGCAAAGTTAAGGAGAATTCTAAAGTCTTTTATTCATATGTAAGAAGCAAGCGGGTAACTAGGCAAACGATTGGTCCACTAAACGAAAATTAAGGAAGGCTGTGTGTCGAATCTGAGAGAATGGATGAGATTCTGAATGATTATTTTGCAAAGGAGAGGAACGTGATGAGAGCTGAGTCGAGAGATAGAAGTGGGATTAGTCTGGATCATGTTGACATAAGTAGGGAAGATGTGTTGTGTAGGCTAGGGGTTTTTAATGTGGACAAATCCCCAGGACTAGATGGGATCTATCCCTGGTTGCTGAGTGAGGCGAGAGAGGAAATACCTGGAGCCCTGACAGATAACTTTGTAGTATTCTTAACGACAGGCGAGGTGCTGGAGTACTGGAACGTTGATCATGTTGTCCCCCGGTACAAGAACGATCGTAGGGATATTCCGGGTAACTCCAGACCAGTGGGCTTTTCATCAGTGATGGGAAAGTTGCTGGCGAAGGTACTGAGGGAGAGGATGTGTTTATCTTTAGAAAACAATGGGCTTATCAATGATAGGCAAAATGATTTTTGTGCGGGTGAGTTCATGTCATACCAATTTGATAGAGTTCTTCGGGGAAGTGACCAAGTTGATCGATGAAGGAAAGGCTGTTGATGTTATACACATGGAATATAGTTCGGAGTTTGATCAGGTTACCCATGGTAACGTACTAGAGAAAGTGAAGTCACGTGGTGTGCAGTGTGTTCTCGATAGGTGGATAAAGATTTGGTTGAACAATAGGAGACAGAGAGTAATAGTAGAATGGAGCTTCTGGAAATGGCGAACGATGACCAGTAGTGTTCCACAGGGGTCAGCGTTGTGGCCACTGTTGTTTGTGATATACATAAATGATTTGGAAGAGAACACTGTTGGGATGATCAGAAAGTTTGCAGATGACAGGAAGATTGATGGACTAGCAGAAAGTATAATGGACTGTCAAATAATACAGGAGGATATCGATTGACTGGAGAGTTGGGTGGAAAATGGCTGATGTAGTTCAATCCAAACAAATGTGAGGTGATGCATTGAGGTCAGTCTAATTCTTGAGCGAGTTACACAATGAATGGATTAATTTGGGAAAGGTTGACGGACAGAAAGATCTAGGAGTGCAGGTCTCTTGTACCCTAAAGGTTGCTGCACAGTTGGATATAGTGGTCAAGCAGGCAAATAGTATGCTTGCATTCATTGGATAGGGTATTGAATGTAGTAACTGGCAAATCATGTTAAAGTTATACAAGACATTGGTCCAGCCGCACTTGGAATACTGTGTAAGATTCTGGTCGAACCATGACCAAAAGGATGTGGACTATTTGGAGTGGGTGCAGAAAAGCTTTACGAGGATGTTTCCTCGTAAGAAGGTGCTTTCTATGAAGAGAGATTGAGGGGGTTACGTTTGTTTTCATTAGAAAAAACAGATTGGTTGGGACCTGATTGAGGTTTACAAAATCATGCAGGGTATAGACAGGGTAGGTAGAGAAAAGATTTTTCCGAGGGTGAAGGATTAAATAGCGGGCGGTCAGGCTTTCAAGCTGCGAGATGAAAAGTTCAAGAGGGATTCACGCGGCAAGTACTTGACACAGCGGGTGGTGGGTGTCTGGAAGGCGTTGCCAGCAGAGGCGGTAGAGGCAAGCATGGCAGATTCATTTAAGGTGTGTCCGGACAGATGCATGAGTAGGTGGGGAGCAGAGGGATTCAGATGCTTAGGAATTGGACCAGTGACAAGGAAAGCTTCAGTCACAACGAAGCCTGGATTCATGATGTAAGTTTCTGTCAAATGCTTTCCAAAATAGGCTCTGAAACATTTCATTTGGACGCTGTCTGGCGTTTCTCAACCTGTGTGAACCAAAAGCAGAAATCATAAATCATCGTTTGGCGCAGTTCACATATTCGAGTTTCTAAGCAGCAGGCATGGTTACAGCTCATTTTGTCAGCAACCGGAATAGAAAGATTTACAGACTCAGATGAACTCTCGAATCTTACTCTCATACAGTTACTAATATTACCGTGTGGTCTGAAATCTAAGCCATGTTCTAACTGAAAATGAGAAAATTACAGATAGTCTGCCGAATGACATTGTATGCATTTTGTTTCTTATTATCACAGAGTTGCAGGAAAGTATGACGGCGGGTTAGAGGAATGCAAGTCAAGTGCAGCTCTGGTGAAACACCTTCTGTCTGATTCAGTCATCAACAAGAAACGTGAATGCGACGAAAGTGGGAAAACCTTTTACACTTCGAACAAAGAACAATATGATACAGTGATCACCTCTTTGACGTCTCAGATCGCCTTTGACGTTCCCTGAATATGAGTAGAAATTCATTTTTGTACACCTCAAAGAAAGAACTGTTTGATTTTCGGACAATCAGTGAGTCGCATCTCCTCGATTCCCACACAGGTCTCCAACTCAGCTTGCAGCCAGGTGGCAGCTGTTCATGGCTCTGCTGGAAAATGCACTATTAAGGAGAAAGACAATGGAAGTTTCAACTCTTCCGGGCACCGCGTTTCGAATACCCTCGCTCTGTGTTCTGCCATTCTAGTATTCCAGTGCTAAACTAGTTTTTCAGTTCATTCGAGCAGCAGGAGAATTGGCGTTTCTGGCAGGAACACTTCATCATCTCCGGTGCTCATTTTATCTGAGGAGAGAAACTTCACACAGCAACTATTCGGAATTGTTTCCTTTTCACCATGGCAGCAGACATAGGCTGGCAAATTCAAAGCCAGGTTTGCTGATGAGAACAAAAACCACGAACACTCAGATGGAGGAATTCCTTTCCACCGCTTCTTCTGCAGAACTGGTGCAGTTGCTGTGAGTATGGAGCAGAGTATCTTACGGTGGACGCTCTTGGGTTTCTGGTTTTTGCCTGTGTGCTCACGTGGCTGAGAAATCTGAGACACTGGTTTCAGGTTCTACTTCTTAAGAAAGCTTGGATTTATTTTGGATTAGATTACTTACAGTGTGGAAACAGGCCCTTCGGCCCAACAAGTCCACACCGCCCCGCCGAAGCGCAACCCACCCATACCCCTACATTTACCCCTTTACCTAACACTACGGGCAATTTAGCATGGCCAATTCACCTAACCTGCCCATCTTTGGACTGTGGGAGGAAACCGGAGCACCCGGAGGAAACCCACGCTGCATCCCTGAGCTGCCACTTGTGCAAATGCATTAGTCTGGCAACGTTTTGCAGGGATGACTGTGTTGTAGTTGAACAGTAAAAAAAAGTCATTTCTTCTAAACCTGGCTGTGATGTGGCACAGCACAAAGCAACCACCATGTCAGTGTCCACGCTGTTTTTTTCCCCACTGCTGTGGTTATCACATTCGCCTCAAGCTCGAAAGGCCCCCAGCATAACAGAGGACTCAAGCAGGCTGCGTCATGTTTTCATATTCCAGACAATTTGCGTTGTTCACCATTTTCTCTGAAAGTGAATGAAGATAGTGATTACCCTATTGAAGTGAAATCAGATCATGCATTGAATCCACTTGCATTTTTCTGTTGTGGTGGCGAAAAGGAGGGCAATCGTCATGTTAAACTTTGTAATATTTCTCTCATTTCCTTCATTCTGTCCCGATGAGGGAGGCTGCTGTTCAGCCCTCTCGATCCGGTGTAGACACCATCGCACTGGTAACATAAGCTCATCGAGACTGTAATTGGTAATCTTCACTTTTCATGGTTCATTGTTATCCTACTCTGTTTTATGATATTTGATCACTTTCCGTGAAGGAATGGTGCACGAAGACGCCAGTATGTTGAAAGGACCATCTGGAATTGCCTCACTGCCATTTCCGTGAGAAGTTCATCACCCAGACGACTAGATCTGCCTCACAGACAACAATCATGCGTCCGAATGTCTGAAAATTGGTTAATCATTTTCAGTTCTGCTTCTATACACTTTACCAGATTTCAGTTTTTGGATTCTATGGAGAGCTGAGCGGGTAACACGATTTGTGAGGTATTGTCCGCAGCCAAAATCTTTCACTGAGAATTTGGGAATGTGTCAAGAAGAATGGTCATCGGAAGCCGAAGACCAAAATACCTTCATTGGTTGCTGGTTTTGAAACAACCATCTTCCAGAAAACTCACCCACGCACTGACCGAGTGATGAGTGCTGGATATATCTGCCAACAACTTCTTCAAATTGCTGTTCGCCACTGCAGCATCTCAGAGGGGCGGAGCACGTAAACAACCCTCTTATCGAACTCGTCCATGCTGACAAGATATCCGATATTCATCTCCTCTCTATTTGCCAAATTTTGTCCTTTATCCCTTTTCACTCTTCCTGTTGACATATCGCTCCAGATGCCTTTGAAATGTTGTGAGTGCACCACACTCCACCATTACATCTGACAATTCATTCCAAACACGAAAGATCTCCGATGTGAAAGACAAGCGTGTCTCAGATCCCTTTTAAATTTTACCACTCTCCCCTTAAAACTGTGCCCTCTCGTTTTGAACCTGCCTGCCTGGTGAAGAAATATTCATTGACCATTTACTCTATCCGTTTCCCTCATGAATATATAAACCTCTGTATCCCATCCCTCAACCCCCAAGCTCCAGAGAAAGGTATCAGATCGTATTCAGCATCACGCTATACAGTACAAACTCTGTAAACCTTGCAAAATCCCCATAGATTCAAGAAATGAAATAGGGAAATCCTCGGCAATTACAGACCGGTCAGTCTCTCCTCTGTCGTCTGCAAGGTGTTAGAAAGGATTCTTATGGATAGGATTTATGACCACCTGGAAGAGCATGACTTGATTAAATGCAGTCAGCACGGCTCTGCGAGGGGCAGATCAAGCCTCACAAATCTTATTGAGCTCTTTGAGGATGTTGCTCGACAAGTTGATGAGCGTCGAACGGTGGGTGTGTTGTATTTGGACTTCCGCAAGGCATTTGATAAGTTTCCCCATGGTAGGATCGTTCAGAAGGTCAGGAGGAATGGGATAAAGGGAATTGTCGCTGTTTGGATACAGAATTGGCTGGTGGACAGAAGACAGTGAGTGATAGTGGAAGGGCTCTGTTCTTGGCCCTCTACTCTTTGTAATTTTTGATAATGACTTGGATGAGGAGAATGAAGGATGGGTTAGCAAGTTTGCAGATGACACAGAGGTTGGAGGTGTCTTTGACAGTATAGAGGATTGTTATAGGCTGCAGCGTGACATTGACAGCATGCAGAGATAGGCTGAGAGGAGGCACTTGAAGTCCAAGCAGGATAAATGTGAAGTGTTGCATTTTGGAAGGTCGAACTTGAAGGTTTAGTACAGGATTCTTTGCAGTGTGGAAGAACAGCGGGAACTTGGTGAGCAGGTACATAGATCCCTTAAAATTGCCACCCAAGTGGACAGGATTGTTAAGAAAGCATATGAGGTTTTGGTTTTCATTAACAGGGGGATTGAGTTTAAGATCCATGAGATCTTGTTGCAGCTCGATAAAACTTTGTTTATTCGGCACTTGGAATACTGTGGCCACTTCTGGTCGCCCTATTATAGTAAAGATGTTAATGTTGTGGAGAAGATTCAGAGGAGGTTTACCAGGATGCTGCCTGGAATTCAGGGCTTATCCTCCGAAGAGAGGTTGACTGAGCTCGGACTTTTTTGATTGGAAAAAAGAAGGAAGAGAGGTGACTTAATCGAGGTGTACAAGATAATGAGAGGCATAGATAGAGTTGATAGCCAGAGACTTGTTCCCAGGGCAGAAATTGTTCACACGAGGGGTCATAGTTTAAAGCTGTTTGGCGGAAAGTATGGAGGGGATGTCAGAGGCGGGTTCTTTACGCAGAGATTTGTGAGAACATGGAATGCTTTGCCAGCAGCAGATGTGGAAGCGAAGTCATTGGGGATATTTAAGAGACTGATGGATATGCATTTGGTCACAGAAATGTGAGGGTTCGTACATTAGGTTTACGTTACGTTTCAATAGTCGGCACAACATAGTGGGCTGACAGGCCTGTTCTGTGCTGAGCTGTTCTATGTTCTATGTTCTATTTACGATCGAAATTACGTCAAGTTCGTCATTGAATCTGCATAGGATAAGTGTCTGAAGTGAGGCGATGCTGAAACATAAGTCATGAAAAACGTTGTTGCGGGGTTCTGCATGATAGCGCGGCTGTATTTAAGGTGCTGTATTTAAATTGCAATCTTGATCTAGTCATTGATTTGAATTTCACCACGAATAGAATCACAGGTGAAGGTACTCTGTTCGCAGGATTTGATCCCATATTTGCCTGTTTTTTGACAGGAACTTTAACTAAGCCACAGGGACTGCCCAAACTCGACGCTTCAAAACCATCTGTGCATGTACTTGACTATTCGATCACAGTAACTCGGACACGTGTGTGTGTTTCACAGGTATTCGGTGAAAATTTAAAACCACCTCCGTTTATGCAGAAGAGTTTAAAAAACTGGATATTCTCCACTGAAAATGCACAGTGAGAGGCAATCTCTTATTGCTTTTGCTTTAAACTGATGCGTTCGCCTGTTTAAACTGACAGCATAATGAGGATGTGTCCATCCTCTCGGGGCCCATCAACCACCTTAATATGTGTAAATGAAAACTCACACCAAGCGGAATGGGCTCATTGCGGTGAATTGCTAAGGAGTGGTGTGTGAGTCAGTGTGACTAGTGGACAGAAAATACTGACACTAACACTGAGCCCTGCAACACCAGTTCCTCACTCACTTGCTGACTCATGCCTCTCAGTCATCATTGCCTTTCACTTCTCAAAATAATCCCGACCCCTTGCATGTGTTCCTTTAGAAACGGCAGCTTTTGCAAACACATTAGGGAGATAGTTATCACTCAATACAACGGCATGCACCGCCCATCCCTAACTACCCCAGAGATTGAGATTGTGAGTTACTCTACAGAACTCTGGATGTTCTCAATACCGGGGTATAGCCATGATGCCATGAGGGAAGGATTTAGACTGAGTGATATGGAAGGAACAGTGAGATAGTTTTAACTCGGATAGGCGAGATCCTTGGAGGGGGATTTGCGGTGATAGTTCTTGCTTGTATTTGCTGCTATTGCTCTTATAGACAGATCCAAGCAATCACTGAGTTGATCTGGCAGGATGCGTGTGTGTGTTCCGTGTGTAACCAGGAAATATTTTTTATTCGGATAATTCACAAAAAGATTATTAAATCTTAATTTCCTGACTGTGAATTAAATCCAAATCTGGGCGATGCAAACTGTGACTCGTGAGCAAGGATCTCCATTCATACTGACAGTAGTGTTTGGGACATGACCTGTACAAACGCTTGTGCCTGATCTTAACGTCATCATCGTCTTCATCAGCAGTGTTTCGCTCTCCACGTTTCCAAATGTTTCATATCATGACCCTAGGTTTCAATGTGAAGAAGGCAAAGTTGTGATCATCTGATGTTGTTCAGCAGATATTCTGCAGGAAGGTAAGTAAAGGCTGATACTATCAGGAGCTCATTTTGAGCTGCGCTGATGTGTCGACAGCAATAAAAGCTTCGTTACACTCGCCTCATTCTAGACGACGGGCTCGAAATGACCAGAGGTTTCTAGCTGAATTTATTCAGGCTCTAGAATGCAAAAGAATGCACATACCAAAATACAGTGAAAGGTCATGTTTCACAGAGTAAGGCCTTCCAAGTGAAGCAGTGACGGTGTTTATGTTTGGTGATTTTTCATCTTGTGAATGCTGTTTCCCCGATGTGGACCTTTACGTTACATATAGACAAGCTGTAGAAGCCATGCCTGCTCTTTAGGCCAGTGACGTAACGGGTAACGCGTCTAACGTGGAGTTAGGGGATTGTCGGTTTGCATTTATCTTTGTGAGGGTGCAGCATGGTCGTTCGATCCTGTTGTCTATCAGGAACAGAAGGGATTGGATTTTCGAATTTACCGTTTCCTTTGAGTCTTTGGTCCTCTTTCCACTCCAGCTCGCAGCAGCGTCTCACATTGTCTGTAGAACTGGCTTTGGTTTCATCAAAAGCTGATTTTTGTCGGATAAGCTTTTATGTGGGAGCAGAGAGCTGTAGTGAAGCACAAGGAGCTGGTCTAATCCTGAGACCTGTGCCACTCTGGGTTTTTCTGTCTGTGTCTCTCCTGTTGGAGAAAACGTATTGAGTTCCTCATGGGGGTGATAACACAGTGTGACCATGTCAAAATTCAGTCCCATTGTTGTGTCATTTAAGATCAAAGCGAGAACCTCATTGCCATTTGCATTGGAACGATCAGAACACAGAAGGTATGGAACAAAGTTGGAAACTGGGAATAGAATAGATGAATGTCTTTAAACACACTGCACCATGGGCCAAATGGCTTTTTCCATTCTGCAAAACTTGAAGTCGAGTAGAAACCAATCTGCAGTGAAGCTGTTCAGAAATGAAAGGCAAAAGCCATTTCACTGTGAATAAGTGCAACAGAGTCTGTCTTCGTCCCGTGTAATCTACTAGTTAGGATTTGGAACTGGCTAATTTTCCCTTTGCTTTCTGTCAGTGAGCAGTCACGTGGAATGGAGAAATGTTTCTTTTAGTGTCTACCTCAATATGTGTCTTTGTTTTCTTTATTGTCTCTGTATCCTCCTGAGCCTCTTTAACACTCTCCAAATCTCTGTCTGTTCATGTCCCTCATTTCCTATTTCTGCTCTTTGAAAAGCCTGACATTCAGAGACAGTTTGAGCGTCGAACGACTGAGAGGCTTTCCGGCCCCTGGCTGCAGTCGGTCGAAGTCGGCTCACATTCTCTGGAAAATGCGCCTGTCTCTTCGACCTTGGCAAGGAAACATTGTTCCTCAAAATATAATGACCCTTTCTAAGCTAATGTTGGATTCTTTATCCAACAAAAAAAAATGTAATTACATGACAGCTAAAGGAGAACAACGATGTATTTACGATTGGTATGCAACGAATGAATGGTGACAGCAGAGAATGAGGGCCATCATCTCGTGTTGTTTGTACCATTGCCACAATATTCCCCGGGAAGTCTGCAGTGTCTCCTACCCCATCCCTTAATTTCCAGAAAACTGGGAATGAAGGAAGGAGATAAGGAGAGGGAGAAGCAGAAGTGCTTGTGGAACTGATGAAATAATCTCCAGGTTAAAAAAGTACAACATACACTTCTGGAATTAAACCAGGAAAAAGAATCGGGAACGCGAAATCTGAACAGACAGCAATTCAAACTAGACGCTGAGTTGCTCGATCAGCAAAACAACATTTAAAACATAGAACAGAGAACAAGACAGCACAGAACAGGCCCTTCGGCCCACGATGTTGTGCCAAACATTTGTCCGAGCTTAAGCACCTATCCATGTACCTATCCAATTGCCGCTTAAAGGTCACCATTTGCAATAAATATCGAGCTTTCAATAAAATGAGCAGACACCACTGTGATGAGAGGTGCTGTAAACTCCCAGCTAAACCACGGCTCCACGATAAAAGCGAGCTTTCTCGTCCATATGTGCAATTCCTGAACCACTTGCTCACAAAGAACTCGGAAGTGCGTTTTTTGTATCAACGTTTCTCAGTATGAATTGCAATCAAACTTCGCTTTTACAAAAACAGTCATTTCAAGAATGAGCATTCCCCAACGAAAACGCACACAAAAAAGACAATCTCTTCTTGCCTTGGCTTCCAACTGATATTTTCAGCTGTTTAAACTGACAGAATAAAGAGGTTGTGTTCAACCTCTCGCGTCCCATTAACCACGTTAATACACACGCCGGGATTTTCAAACCAAGATGAAAAGACTCATTGTGGTGAATTGACAGCAGCGGTGTGTAAGTCATTGCTAACAGTGGGCAGTAAATGCTGAACCAAAAGCACCAACACTGAGCCTTGCACCACCAGCTCTACAATCGCATCGTGACTCATGTCTCCCAGTCACCAGTGCATTTAACTTTAATTTTTCTACCCTGCACCTCTTCTCACCTTCGTCTCGACCGTTTGCAGGTGTCGGATCAGAGCATGCAATTATTAGAAATGCATTTGTGGGACACGGATGTGTTTCAATGCAATAAGATGCATTGCTCATCCCTCGTTGTCTCAGTGATGTCGGGGATGAGTTAATTTTTTCAACTCTTCAACTCCTTCGCATGGAGGTACGAACATGAAACCGCAAGAGATGGAGAAGAGCAGACAATTTCCAATTTGTTAACGTATCTCACCCAGGGAAGAGCAACGGACTCCACTCTGTCAATGTGACTCAACCAGGGAAGAGCAGTCTGACGTCACGCTATGAATGTAACTCAAACAGGAAATTGTAGTCTGGCCACACTCTTTCAAAGTAACTCACACAGAGAAAACCAGACTGATTCCATTCAGTCTTTCTCATTCATCCAGGCAAGAGCAGACTGAACCCACACTGTCAATGTTTCTTACCCAGCGAAGACAGTACTGAAATTACTCCTTCTGATTAACTCACCCAGGGAAGAACAGACTTTCACGACTGTGACAAGGAAACACGCCCAGGGAGGAGCAGACTGACCTGATTCTGTTGACGTAGGTCACCAAGGGAAGAAGAGACTGAGCGCACTCTGTGATATAACTCATTCAAAAAGGAGCAGACTGACCCCATTCTGTTAATATGACTCTCTCAGGGAAGAACAGATGGAGCCCACTCTGTCAATGTGACTCGACCAGGGAAGAGCACACTGACCTCACGCCATCAATTTAACACAACGAGAAAATTGCCGACTGACCGCACTCTGTCAATGCAACTCAACCCAGGAAGAACAGACTGACTCCACATTCTCAAAATAACTCACTCCATGAAAAGCAGACTGACGCCACTCTGTCAATTTAACTCACACAGGAAAGCGTAGACTGACGCCATTCGGTCAATGTAATTCACTCAGGGAAGAGCAGACTGGCAACATTCAGTCAGTGTAAATCACACAGGGAAGAGCAGACTGACTAAATAGTCTTAGTGTAATTCATCAGACTGTTCCAACCCAATCAATATAAGTCGTGCACTGAAGCGCAGTCTGACCCCACTCTGTCAATGTAATTGACTCAGGGAAGAGCAGACTGATCCCATTCTGTCTATGTCACTCACCCAATGAATGCACACGTCCTCAAGAATCCTCTCAAGTACGTCCAGACAGTCTCCAATTCCCTGTCTCTGTAGCCGTGTATGTTCCATGGCAATTCCAAATAACCAGCAAATGTTTAGAATGTGACAGCAAACCAGAGCATCCACGCAGACACTGGGCGAATGGGCAAACTCCACACGGACTGTCACTGAAGCCTGTAATGGAAACCAAACCTGACAGCAGTCGTGCTTATAAAATGGCTGAACGGAAACCAAGCAAAAATAATAGTGTCCCTGTGTGCTGCGACGATTCTGAGTATTAATTAAACCTGACCTGCTGTACTAACTTTCCATTTTCATCACTGCTAAACTTCTTCGAAGCAGTGCAGGCACTTTCGTTTTTCAGGTTTCCTACATCCCGCTTTCATACGCTTTAACGTCATCATATTTCTGACTTTAAAAAACTACGTCATAACAGATTGGCAACTGAAGAATGAGCTCTGCTTCGTTCTTCACTGATGTTGATGGTTGTAATACAGCATTTTCGAGTAAGCCTTGCTGCGCTTGGGGGTGGTGATTTTTTGCCAGTTTGGCTTTCTTTCCATTTTAGGTCTGTTATTTCAGTTTAGTACTTTCGAGTTCATTGTGAAGAATTCTGAAGAAGACTTTTTCAAGTCAAAATTGTAACTGTGTTTTCTGTCTAAAGACAGACGTAGCTTCATTTCTATTTTCTTATAAAATGATCTTCTTCTGATCTTTGTAAGTGAAATAGGGTGCATTGCTTTTGATCGGTTGCAGTTTCAAAATCAAGAGAAACATGAAGGAGAGAATATCAAAGCACACAAAACACAGAGTTGTTAAGAGAATTCTTGTAGCACTGTTGGACAAGAAAGGCAGAAGAAGATAACGGTTCAATAACATTTAGTCTGTGGAAATGATATGTGACCTAACGTCAAAATTTATATTTTCGTTCTCCCAGTACATTGTGTTGACTCCCAGAAAGCATTGATTGTGTTCTGTATTCACGTTGTATTGCCATACCTGTCTTCTGGTCGACCGTAGACAACTTGAATTTGCGTCTGCATTCAATGAGGTTTCGCTCTTTCTTTCGAGAAGCAAACCTGTGAGTTATACAACACTTGTCATGCTGATGGCTATGAAGTTCAAAATGAATTACGGTTGATGGATCGTGAGCAAAAATAAAATGATCCACTGGCGAACAGATGCCACCACGCCCCATTCCTACATGGGGCCTGAAGCGATCCACTGGCAGAGTCTACAGACAGGAAATGTCTAAGTGACTAGTTATTTGTTAGGTTTAATTTGATACCTATGTTAGTGCTATTTTGGTGCAGAGGTGGGTCAACATCTCTGACGCTCCAGCCAATATTTAAGTCACATCAACTCCATGGAGTGTCTTCTCATATCTGACCATGCGGACAAGAAAATATCTCCCTTTGATAGCTATGGTACTTTCATTAAAATGGGAGTATGTTGACCTTAGCAATTCAGACCGCCAAGGTGAATAATTGGCAGTTGGTTCTTCAAGCTGAGCTCTCCTCACCATCTGCTCCAACGAAGGTGGTGGATAAGATCCCCATCTATCATTTTGATCGATTTTAGCCTCAACAACAACCTATTGTTCTGAAAGTTGCCACTGAGGTGGATAGAGCTTGTCAGAAGGTCTATGATGTATTAGCGTTAATTGCAGAGGGATTGAATTCAAGAGTCGTGAAGTCATGTTGCAGCTGTACGGGACCTTGGTTAGACCACATTTGGAGTACTGTGTGCAGTTCTGTTCGCCTCACTTTAGGAAAGATGTGGAAGCTTTGGAGAGGGTGCAGAGAAGATTTAGCAGCATGGTGCCTGGAATGGAGAATAGATCGTACGAGGATAGGTTGAGAGTGCTAGTTCTTTTCACATTCAAACGGCGAAGGATGAGGGGTGACTTGATAGAGGTTTCTAAGATGATCAGAGAAATAGATAGAGTAGACAGTAAAATCTTTTCCCCCGGGTACTACAGAGTGTTACACGGGGACATAATTTTAAGGTGAAGGGTGGAAGGTGTAGGGGGGAAGTCAGGAGTAGGTTTTTAGATTAGATTAGATTACCTACAGTGTGGAAACAGGCCCTTCGGCCCAACAAGTCCACACCGCCCCGCCGAAGCGCAACCCACCCATACCCCTACGTCTACCCCTTAACTACACTACGGACAATTTAGGATGGCGAATTCACCTGACCTGCACGTTTTTGGACTGTGGGAGGAAACCGGAGCACCCGGAGGAAACCCACACAGACACGGGGAGAATGTGCAAACTCCACACAGTCAGTCGCCTGAGGCGGGAATTGAACCCGGGTCTCTGGCGCTGTGAGGCAGCAGTGCTAACCACTGTGCCACCGTGCCGCCCTGGTTCTTTACCCAGAGAGTGGTAGGGGCATGGAATGCGCTGCCTGTGGGAGTGGCAGAGTCAGAATCATTGGTGACTTTTAAGCGGCAATTGGATCGATACATGGATGGGTGCTAAGCTAGGACAAATGTTCGGCACAACATCGTGGGCCGAAGGGCCTGTTCTGTGCTGTATTGTTCTATGTTCTATGTTCTATGTTCCAATGTTACACCACAAGCAGAGGGCTAAGTCTACTTTTCATCATTAATTTTCAATTTCAGTTCTTAATGCACAGTTTCTTACGAATATGGACAGGGGGAGTCCGTTAACATTCCATTTCTAATATTTCAAGACTTTCTAGTCCGTTGAGCCATTCTTCTGCCAGGCAGCTCGCATTGAGAGGAGAAAACAAATCTTCTCATTGTCGGCGCTAAACATTCTCTGATTCTATGGTAAGATTTGCTCGACTCGTGAGCTCTTTTCTCGTCCTGCTTCTGAATGAAACAATGTTTGAAATGTTCTTGAAATGGATATGTCAGTGTTGGACTGGGATGTAAAAAGTTAATAATCACACAACACCAGGTTATAGTCCAACAGGTTTAATTGGAAGCAAACTAGCTTTCGGAGAATCGCTCCTTCATCGGGTGGTAGTGGAGGGCTCAATCCTAACACACAGAATATGTAGCAAAAATTTACAATGTGATGTAACTGAAATTATACATTGAAAAATTTATTGTTTGTTAAGCCTTTCATCTGTTAGAATGCCATGATAGTTTCACTTCATTCATGCGTAAGTCACAAAACATTTTTTTAAAAAGTTGTATTCTCAGGTTAGCTGTTGACAATGGAGATAGCTAAACAATATGTTGAAGGTGTTAGCCCCCTATGTTCTCTGTCTATGCCATGACGTGCAGATTGACTCTAATCTAAAAAGTGAGATAACAGGGTTTTACGTGAATTCATTTACAGAATCAAATGTTCTTGATTTCGAACTCGTCAACAGGTTCGATCCTTTTTATCTGTTCTCTTGTCATGTCAGACCTGTTGATTACTTCTTGTCTTTTGGTTTTGTCGTGGCCATCTGACAGTTTATCTGATTGGCATTGAACGACAGTATTTGCTGAAAATGTATGAACTACTGTTCAAGTGGCCCCTGTAAATGTAGAATTTCTTGGCGCAAGCAACCACTATTCCAGGAATAATGCTGTTTTTAATCCTCTCGGAGCGCTGTCACCAATTAATTGTTAAAACGAATTGAATACTTTTGACCACGGATTTCATGTACTGAATTATTTCAATATTTTTAAAGCAACAAGTAAACATGCTTACAAAGTCTGGAGAAGTGTGGGCTACAACTCCTGAAAAGGATGAGGAAAATCACAAATTGGAGGTAATGACGACAGAAGATGCTAGAAAGGCATAATCGACAAAAAAAAACTGGAGCTGGAAACAAAAACTACAGAAGTTCCTGCAGGATCAGAACAGCAGGAGAGTCGACGTTTCGAGCAGGACCATTCGTCAGGACTGGAATGGGAGAAGGGAGCTAACAATTAATTACAGGGAAAGATGGGGCTTGCAGGACAGGTAGGTAAGATGTTTATAAATGAGTGCATGAAGGAGGAGCATAAGATTGTCAGTGGAGGCTGTGGAAAGTGTCAGTGGGAAAGAAAATTGATACGTTAGGTGAGTTCCAGGAGATAAGGTGGAGAAGGAGGGCTGGACCTGCGATTAGGTGGTGGTTGTGGAGATTTGGAACCTGATGACTTCTAGGTTTCAGCCTTAGGTTTGTATGTTTCTGAGGCGGAAGATGAGGTTTTCTTCCTAAAGTTTAGGCGTGGCCTTATTTTGACAGATGAGGAGTTCCTGGTAAGATCCGTCGTTGGGCGAGTGGGAGTGGAATTTGAGATTAATAGCAACCGGGAGTTTGAATGGTATGGGCGTGCATAAAAAGGATGCTCCTGAAATAATCACCGATTTCCACTCGGTCTTTTAGGATCCAACTGCTGCTGCCCCACATCACCTCGCAGTGGGCTTTCCTGACCTAGGGCGACGTAATTTCAGTTTTCTTAGGCATAGGGAAAATAGGAAACCTAGTATTTACAAGAAATATTTCAGTCTGCAAACATTTCTACAGTCCAGTAACTGGCCAAAAACGAACATGACCAGGAGTTCGTGCTAGGCTAAAAACAAACCCAAGCTGGTGAGCTCTCTCGTCCATTCTACTCTGTAATGTCTCCACTCTGGACAAAAAGTTGTTTTTCATCTTTCTGTGTCAGGCTTCTCAGCGTGAGTGTATATTCTGCTGCGTCTATGTTTTCAAGGAAACATAACTTAGCGACAGAGTTCCAGTCACTTCCATCCAGCTCAGTGGTCTTGCCTTGCTTTCCACTGACAGTAATGCAGTTCTGTGCAGGAAGGCTCGCGGTCAGAGTCTGTGTGTCTACATCAACACGAAATGGTGCAAAGATTCTGTGCCAATCTACGGTTACTGCTCCTCACTGGTGCAGTTGGTCATTGTTGGTTGCAGACCATTTTATTTCGCATGGGAATTCACTGCTGTCCTTATAGTCGGTGTATACCTCTACATGCCTTGCAGTGCTACTGCACAGGAGGCACTATGTGAACTGTATGAGAGTATTAGGAGACTGTGTAGTGCACCACTTGATGTTACTCTTTATTGTTGCCGGAGATTTTAACAATGCAAATCTCAAGTCTGTGCTCCCTAAATTCTATCAGCATATCGACATTGTGTTGGGGGGGGGGGGGGGGGGAAGCACGCTGCATCTTGTTTTTGCAAACATCCACCATGCGAACAGGGCAGAGTCTGCCCGCACTTTGGCTCCTCAGACGACATCATTATTATGCTAATTCTATCTTAGAAACAGCTGGTCAGATGTCTCAAACCGGTTCTGAAGCAGTTGAAAGTCTGGCCAGCAGGAGCCATTTCATCTCTTCAAGATTGATTTGAGCACACTGACCGATATGTATTTAATGAGGCAACTAATGGTGACTCCGTCAACTTCGAGTATTTGCTACATTAGAAAAAGTATTAAAGATATCACTGTGACTAAGGCTATCACCTGTCTCCTCGACCAGAAGCCGTGGATGACCATGAAGGTGCATACACTGCTGAGGACCCATCATTCAACCTTCAGAGCACGTGGCCAGGTAGCATTGACAACTGCGAGGGCCAATTTGTACCACCCATCAAAGAGGCAAAGTGTGCAACCGTGCAGAAAATATGCAACATATTTCAGAACAGTGAGATGCAGAGCATGTGGAAAAACATGAAACAAGCTCCAGCATAGCATCGCCTGTTGGGGTTGGTGATGCCTCCATACCGGATGAGTTGAGCAGATCTATACATGTTTGGACCACAAAATGATGTTGCAACGAGGAAGACCATTCCAATGACTAGGTGCTGTCTCTTGCCACAACTGACATGAGGAAATCTCAATGCCGAGTTAATCCGGAAGGCTGCTGGACGACATTACATCTCCGGCATAATGCTCAGAGGATGCTCTGATGTGTTGACGGATGTTCTCACGGACATCGTTAACATCTCCCTGAGTTGCACCATACTTCCAACGTGCTTCAAGTAACTATCATCTTCCCTGTGCTGAAGACGTCTTCGTTGTCCTGCCTCAAATAATGCTGCCCCGTTGCGTTAGCACTCATCATCATGAATTGATTACAGAGGCTGTGGTGAGATGTATTAAGACCCTGCTGCACTCCCCTTCCCCTTACTGGAAACTCTGCACTTTGTGTATCATCCCAATCGCTGAACAAATGATTCCATCTTTACAAACCTCCATCTGGCCTCACTCACCTGGGCAAGAAGGACACCGATATCAGATGACTGTTCATTGAATTCAGTTCTACATTTAACACTGTCATTCCTCAGCACCTGACTGAAAAGACGGGTCTGCTGGGTTTGAATGCCTCCCTCTTTAACTGGATCCTGGACTCACTGACTGGGAGACCACAGTCAGTACGGATTGGGAACAGCATCTCCAACAGTATCACACTGAGCACGGGACTCCTCAGGACTTTGTACATAGTCCACTCGTGTTCTCCCTGCTTTCACGCGACTATTCAACGATGTCCAGCTCGTGTTATATTATTAAGTTCGCTGTTAACTAGACGGTAGTGGATCTCATCAGCAGGGCTGATAAGTCAGCATGCAGAGTCGAGGTGTAGCAGCTAAAGGACTGCTGTGAGCCAGCACCTAGTCTCTAAACGTGGATAATACGAAAGAGATGGCTGTTGACTTAAAGACGGCACAGAGCCATAACTCTTTGCTGGATATTGATGGTTCCCCCTTGGAGATTGTGAAAAACAACAAATCTATTTGTATCAATCTGGTGGGTAGTCTCACTTCGTCCCACCAAACCAGCTACACAGCGAAGAAAGCACAGCAGCGTCTCTATTTTCTGAGTAGGTCGAGGAAAGGCCATGTCCCGCATGCTGTCCATACCACATTCTACAGAGCGTTCATTGAGGATATCCTGAGCAGCTGCATCACTGCCTGGTTTAGGAACTTCATCAGCTTGGATCGTAAGAACTTACATGAGATAGTGAGGATAGCTGAGATAATCATCGGGATATATTTCTCTCCATCAAATAAATTTTCAAACCAAACTGAATCCGTGAGGCTGACATCATTTTGGACCACCCCACATACCTTTGACTCAAAATCTCTGCGTTCATGCCATCTGTCAGAAATTACAAGAAAATAATAGTCTCCACGGCCTGACTATATAAGTGTTTCTTCCTCCAAGCTTTCAAGCTTCTCAACACTGTATGATCACACTCTCTTCATTTGCAATTATTTGGCGACTTTTTGAATGGCAGCTAAAACAATATTTTGCTGAAGATCTGGTCTCTTTCCTATCAGAACGATTCTGTGAAACTTGAACAGATTCACAAAAGATTGACAAGGATGTTCTCAGGATTGGAGGTTTTGAGTTAAAGGGAAAGCTTGAATAGGCTGTGATGCATCGAAGGCTGAGGGGTGCCTTTATAGAGGTTCATGAAATAATGACGGACACGAATAGGATAAACAGAACAGGTCTTTTTCCTCGGGTGGTGGAGTCCAGAACGAGAGGGAATATGTTTATGGTTAGACTTGAAAACTGTACAAGGAACCTAAGGGACAACATTTTCACACAGAAGGCGGTAATTGCATAAAATGAACTGCCAGAGGAAGTGGTGGAGGCTGTTACAATTAAAGGTTTTAAAAGCCACCTGTATGATTCTATGAATAAGAAGGGTTTAGCGGGATATCGACTGAGTGCCGGCAAATGGGAAGAGATTAAGTTTGGATATCTGGCTTGCATGACGAGTTGTACCGAGGGGTCTGTGTTCTTCAATCTACATCTGTATGACTCTGTGACTCTATTAATCTAGAATAATCACAAATTGTTGGTCGGAAATATTATCTCAGCTTGCCTTTCGACAGATCCTAGAAATTGACGCACTCATTACCTGAAGTTACATCGCTTCTTATTTTGCTTCATTCCACCACAAACATCCACATTTCACGATAGCTCATCACATGTGTTGAAACTTATTCATGTTGGAAATTTCATGTTGGCTTTTCTCTGTCTAGAAATTTCATTTATTCTTTTAGATGAATCTGACAGTCTTGAAATTACTTCGAATTATTTACAGTCGGACGTTGTCTTTCAATTCAACGTAAAGCTCAGCCTCCACGAAATCCAAAATCCTGCAAAGGAATTAATGACTTTAAAGAGCTTCGACGCTGTGAACAGGATTCGAACCTGCAGGGGAACTCCCATTGAATTTTGAATCCAACGCCGTAACGTCTCGACCATCACACCTGTAGCAACTCTGCAACTTTTCATAGTAAAACAACTGAATCAATGAAATATATGAGTTCTTAGAAGAACAAATTGTCAAGACACAAGGATTTCGCCAAGTCCTTTGAAATTGGGAAAATTCGGCCATAATTTTTTTTGCAGTTTCAAAACATGAGATGCAATCTCATCGAAAGTTGCAAAATATTTCAAGAAATAAGCAGGATGGTGCTTTTAAATTGTGTTCCCTCATGTGAATCGATAAACATGCGAGCACAATTTTAAAATAAAGCATTGTGATTTATGACCACGAAAAGGACGAGTTGAATTTGTCTTCGCTGTGACAAATTTCGCTATTCTCCACTACAGTGAGCTGTGGTTATTTGGTATTTGAATGCCTTTAAGTTGCGTTTGCTTGTTTTTGAATTAAGAACGGCCTGAAGCTTTATGTGTTTATGCCTGTACAATGCTTAGATGTGTTCAAGCGCACGTGATCAACTTAAATAGTGGAGCAGGCTTTCCAGAATAAATTGCCTTCTCATTCTCTTCTGTCCTTTCACAATTACCTTGAATACACTCCAAAGGTACTTCATTCGCATGAACCTGCTCCGATCACAACACTCTCTCTCGTACAGGATCTTCCGGTGCTTCCAAAAAAAACATTCGAATGATAAAATTATTTTCATCATTTAAAAAAAATTGTCACTAAATATAAAGACCATGTCTCATACGCTTAAAGGCTGCCCTATGGAAAAAAGTCCAGTGTTCAGATAACATTGACTGCATCGCAAGAATCATCACAGAATGTTACAGAAATAAAGCTATCTGTGACCTTCCAAAAGGCAACTATACTTTGGAGCATCTGAAGTCAGATGGAGATAAAGACCCGATTGAACAGAAGACACGGTTTCATAGAATAGGCAAATTGTTATGGCGGAAGAGGATGCCATTCGACATGTTGTGGGCTATAAGGCATAGGAGCAGGAATTATGCGACTAAGACCATTGAATAGTCAACAATTCAATCATGGCTGATCAGTTTCTCAAACTTTGTCTCCGGCCTTCTCCCAGTCATCCTCAATTCCCTTGATACTCATTACTCTATCTATCACCATCTTAAATATACTCAACGACCCGGAATCTATCACCTTCTGTGGCAATGAATCACCTTGACTCACCACTCGCTGGCTGAAGAAGTTAATCCTTCTTTCCGTTCTAAAAGGTCTTCCCTTTGCCCTAAGGACGTGCACTCGGATACGAGTCTCTCCCAAAATGCAAACATGTTTCTAACATCTTCTCTGCGTTGGCCACTCAATGTTCTTTACGTTTGAACGAGATCCCCGCTCAGCCTTCCAACCTTCATTGTGTATCGCCCCAGAGTCTTCATAACCTCCTAATATGTGAAACATTTCATTCCTCGGACCATTCCAGTGAACCTCTTCCTAAACATGCCTGGTAGCGTTTGCTAAATGCGAACCATTACCTCATGAATGTCTCCTGATTTTTCGCATTAACTTTGTGCACTATTCTACCGTATATTTGCCCAATGCACTTTGGATTGACTCAATAGTTTTGTTTCAGGACACTTCCATCTCGTGGATCCCATTCCCTAATATCTCATTGTTGATTTAAAAAAAAACATTCATGGAATGATAAAATGGCTGGCTATGTCAGCATTTCTTGTCCATCCCTAATTGCTCAGAAGGTATTAAGTTTCAACAAGATTTGTGCGGATCTGAAGTTACATTCCCACCGGAAAGGTCAATGGCGAATCAAATGGTAAAGTTATGATGCATACCTCCGCTCACCAGAATGGCAGCAGAACAGAAGTGACATTGCTGAAAGAATAGGCAGGTGCGCAGAGAGATAGAGTTGTCTCATTATTAAGAATGGAATTGAGTCAATGATCAATAATAAGAAATAAAGTAAGTTCAGATGGTGTAGAATCTGTGTCGGTAGAATTGAGGAATCAAAAAGGTGAAAAAATGTCGTTGGAATTGTGTACAGGGAGTTGGGGTGCAAGATACACCAGGAGGTGGAAAGATCTGCAGGATAGGTAAAATTACAGCGATCATGTGGGATTTCATTATGCAGATTGACTGGGAATTCAGGTTGATAATGGTTCGCAAGAAAAGGATTTTGTGGAATGTCTATGAGATGGCTTCTTGGAGCAGCTTCTGTTGGCAGAGTAGATGAGGGGAGCTTAAGGTGAAGGAAATCATAGGAGGCAATGGTCACAACATGATTGAATTTACTCTGCAATTTCAGATGGAGAAGTTAAAATCAGAAGCAACGGTATTACAGCTGAATTAAGACAATTACAGAGACATGAGTGAGGAGCTGGGTATAATTGACTGGGAGACAGGCCCAGCAGGAAAGGCAGTGCAACAGCAATGACAGGAGACTTTTGAATTTTTTTTAGAGGCGAGGAAGTGGCATTGTTAGAAGCTTGTCTGTCTGGCAGAAAGCAGAGAGTGGGGATGAAATGTTCGTTATCATGATGGCAGCCGATGACGTGGTGTTCCACAAGGCTGAGTGTTGGCATGGTAACTTTTTACTCATTACGCTAACAATCTAGATGAGGGAATCGAAAGCACTCTGGCTAAGTTTGCAGATGATGAAAAGATAGGCAAATGGACAGGTCGTGTTGAGGAGGCGGAGAGGCTGAAGAAGGATTTCAAGATGTAAAGAAATTGACAAATGCATTCCAGTTTTGGAAAGTGTGAAGTCGTGAATTTTGGAACAAAGAAGAGAGGCATGGTCTATCGAGCATCATGCATCCTGAGTGAAAGAATAGTCATGGGAACTACAACCTTCTCATTGTCTGTTTAGAATATAAGGAGTGATTGTCGATCCCACTCAGTGTTCAATGCAATCACCTCGTATTCTATCACAGCGCTCCCGATCAACTTTCTCTCACTCCTAGTGGTGCTATCATCACAGAGATTAATCTGGTGGAACTCTTGTTCATTCCCCTGAGGTAAGGAGCTCACACCTTATGAAGGAGAGAAAATCTGCCCACAATGCCCCAAATAGTGCCTCAACAACACTCTCAGGTTAGATCGCAATAATTCCTTTCCCTCACTTAGCTGGCTCCATTTCTTTTGTGTGAAATAGGAAACTATTAATTTACGATGCACTGTCACTGATTACAAATTTAAAACATCCTTACATCTGAAGGTCAGCAACAATAATGCCAGCACAGGAGGTGCTTATCGAGATGGACATCACTCTCAGCGGGAGACTCAATCACAAAGAATCCATCTAAAACACTGAATGGCCACCTACACGAATGGAAATCAGCTGCAGGAATTTAGGAGAGAGGCAGTGCAAGGGAGGTATCTTTCCTTTTGATCTGCCCTCACGGGATTTGTGCAGACCTGCTCAGGCCAGCATCTTATGCCTTACTTGAACTGAGTGTTCAGTTGCTCCACAGGACAGTAAAGAGTAAAACACAGTGCTGTGGGTTTGCAGTTACACAGAGACTTGACCAGGGAAGGATGACCCACTGCTTTCTCTCATGGACATGAGGCAAGCCGATATCAACAGATTATTACTCTGTGGCTCTAGATTGTGAGCCAATGGTGTGACCAACATACACTGTCTTCCCATCTTTCAGATTTTATGCAGAGAACAAGTTCAAAATTTCAAGTGCAATTACTTTACAATGGATTCGTGGTAAGAAGGGTCTTGAAACAGCTGTATCCGGAATTAACAAATGCACAAATTATGGTTTATTCAGGGGTTGCACTGAGGCTGAAGAGGAGCCTGGACGTCATAATGGTGGTACTCGAAAGGATTGGTGAGTGCGGAGGGTATGGAGATGTAAACTGTGCAGGAGAAAATGAATCAAGGAATTTGAGAACAGTCTGTTTCATCCTCACAGATCGGTGAGTAATTTGTATTGAGTATTTGCTAGCTATAATTTCAAGGAATGGAATCATTGATTGGAAATAAAAACGGTGATTAGCACCCTTCCAAAATTTACATATCATGATAATCAATTCAGTTCAGACCGTTTCACTAGACAGCTCGAGTGACTTACCAGAAACACCAAATATAGCAATGATAGGATAGTAACCAGCTTGAATAACCAACAGTACATCTTCAATCCGCGATGCTAAAGATATCCAGGGCTGAGAAAGCCAGGAAAGACCAGCAGATAAACTTCTGTCCATTCTTGCAAAATTTCAGTCGAATTGTTGTGGTTCTGTTCGCCGAGCTGGGAATTTGTGTTGGAGACGTTTCGTCCCTTGTCTAGGTGACATCCTCGGTGCTTGGGAGCCTCTTGTGAAGTGCTTCTGTGATCTTCCCTCCGGCATTTATAGTGATTTCTATCTGCTGCTTGCAGTTGTCAGTCCCAGCTGTCCGTTGCAGTGGCCGGTATATTGTGTCCAGGTCGATGTGTTTATTGATTGAATCTGTGGATGAGTGCCATGCCTCTTGGAATTCCCTCGCTGTTCTCTGTTTGGCTTGTCCTATAATCGTAGTGTTGTCCCAGTCGAACAGTGACAGCCAGACTACTGCGATCAGTAGGACCTATAACAGCACACAAACCAACAGCCAGTCTCAGACAACAACTCACCAGGACAAAAGATCCGATACCCAGCATGAGCAAAACCAATATAGTGTACAAAATCCCATGCAAGGGCTGCACAAAACACTACATAGAACAAACAGAAAGACAACTAACAATCCGCATCCATGAACACCAACTCGCCACGAAATGACACGACCAGCTATCCTTCATAGCCATATACGCAGATGACAAGTAACATGAATTTGACTGGGACAACACTACTATTATAGGACAAGCCAAACAGAGAACAGCTAGGGAATTCCTAGAGGCATGGCACTCATCCACAGATTCAATCAATAAGCTCATCGACTGGGCCCAATATACCAGCCACTGCAACGGGCAGCTGGAACTGACAACCGGAAGTGGAAGAGACGAACCACTACAAATGCCGGAGGAAAGATCAGAGAAGCGCTTCACAGGAGGCTCCCAAGCACTGAGGATGTCACCTAGACAGGGGACGATACGTCGGCAACACAAATTCCCAGCTCAACGAACAGAACCACAACAACGAGCACCCGAGCTACAAATCTTCCCACAAAGTTTGATTTTCAGTCTAATGTTCACAGATTCTGATCCAGTGTTGGAACATTCAAGTCGAATGCTATCAGTTTCTGAGCTCTCCTCACCCTCTCTCTGAAGCAGCGGATCCCTGTTACTGGTGTGGGTGATGCTCACGCTCATACGATGGGACAAAACACTGAAAGCATTCCTTATTCATCGAAGAGAGACGCATAGGATCCATGGAGACTGACATTATCACAATTGCTGAATGAACAGCTCAGTTAATCCCTTTCAATTCAATACTATTTCATTAAAATTCAAAATAACTTTGAACATTAGTGCATTCTGGGTGTGATATATGAGTGTGACTGAAGGAAGGACTGTTGAAGATGGAAGATTGTTTGCGTGTAATCATTCAGTCTGCCTTGGGTATGGAAATGATGCCAGAGGTTTAACAGAACATAAACATGCTTCTCTGCTCTTACATGGATAAACAAATCCTGTAACTACAGATCAGTTATTGCAATATTCAGATTGTTATTCCAGAATCAGCGAGGGCTGGTGTGGGTCATGTTGTTGATGTTATCGATGTTAAGAAACTGTGACGGTGTATCACTTACTGGACTTCATTTACATTGTAATTATGACATTGGGGAAAAGAAAGAAGGTGGAGAGGATTCGGGGGCATGGCTGTTCAGTCTGAGTGGAGGAACAATGATGCCCCCCAATCACTAGGATTGGAACTCATAACTCATTATAACTGATATAAAGAACAGATTCAACCATACATCTACAATGAGGTATTAATAGAGACAATATTAATGAAATGCATTTATGCAATTCAAAATACAGGAAAGCAATGATTTTCTATACAGACTGAAATATGCACACTACAAAGGGATTGTTTGTTAAAATGCACTCCTGATATGGAGCTATATAAATTGAAATGTGGATTACCAAACTATGGAGGTGGTGTGAAATATTTATCAATCATTATTTGATCTACAGCTGAGTTCCTGATTTCCCCTCCGTCAGTGTAATGGAAAATTAACAAAATTAACATTTTCTGTGAAACATGAAAGAGAATGCTATGCTAAATTTCAAACTTTTCTGAACTTTACAAATAGTTTGATGAATTCTGCAGTCGAGGAGACAGCTTGTCTTTTCTGAACATTGTAAACATTCGTCGTGGTCTGCCGAGCAGTCGAAATCAGCAGAAAAGGAAAACATAGAGACAGTTATTTCCACGGCAAAGGAATGAGAAAATAAGAACTCGAATGTTTCCCAGCTCTTGTCCTTGAGCATGTGATAAGAATAGTTGACAGGAATATATGAATTTTGTTCAGGGTCCTTACACAAAGCGCTTTTTGCCAAGTGTATTGGTTCCCTGCAGTGCTTAAAAATAAAGCTTTTTCTTTGCTCTTGATAGCTTCTGAGTTCAGTCAGTTTAATGTCCATGACAGTAAACGTGGGGGTTCGTCCAGTATCCCGCGTTTAGGTAAGATTCTGAAGATTCCTAGGAGGCGCAGGTGGCAGCACCTTGATGGTCCTTCACATCATCTTGAGTACTGAAGTTTCCTTTTTGCGTGAGAGGACTGGGAATCTGTGGATTACGCCAGAGCTGGGAGTTTGAATCCAATAGTGTGGGGGTAAGAGCGGTCGCTTTAATAATCCTATGTAGAGACTCATTCTAAGAGAATAAATTAATCAGGAAGAGGGTTCAGTAAACTCTCGCACGGTATTCAAGCAGAACTCAAGGGGAAGGATTGCCATCTCTAGAGTGGTTAAGAGACAGCAGGCTAAGGGTGGTTTTAGACTTGGAACCAACACAGGTTGACTTTGACTCGCCTAATACATACCGGGTACGTGGTATCTTGGTTTACAAAAAAAAAGACATTGTGGTGGACGCGCCCAATGCGAGAGGAGACCTCCAGAGGGAAAGGCAAGTCAAATGGAAAAGATAACGGTACTGCGAGAGACCTGACACTTTTCCAGTAAAATTTGAAATGGGCTTCAGCAAGACCAAACAAAAAAAGGGTTAACAGAGGGCTTGGAATGGCCAACCAACAATACAGCATGTGTTAAATAATTACGGCCCAGAGTCTGTAAAGCAGTTAGAATTGTGGATCAAGGAATGTGGTTTTAGTAAAAGGCAATTGGAAATACTGAGGTCAGGGTTGGAGGAGAGAGAGTAGGAGAAACGGAAGGGGAAAATAGAACCTTGGAATTGGAGTGTTTATAATATGTGGAAGGCTGAGGCTGATATCAGCGAAAGGAAATCTCAAGTAAAAGGCATATCAAATACGCATACAAACATGAGAGCACATGCAGTCGGAGCAGAAAACAACCTAACGAAGCTGAACAGTGCCTTAAGTCTGTTTCAGATCCTGATATTGATGGCTACGCTCAGAGACCAATAGCCCTCCAAGATCTGCCTGCTGAAGATCCCAAGTTAGCGACCGCCGCCTCAGGATCTGCTGAATCACTGATGGCATGCCATAACCCAAACCAACTGAAGGAAGAAGGCCAAAAGAAGGATGCCCACTCCACGACAGGAAGGCATCCAGAGTCTGTCCGCGATCTCCCCATGACGGATGATGAGGTCAGGCGGTGAGAGTATTGGCGTATGATCATCTTACCAGGTAGTTCTGCAAGCACCAATGGTTGATGTTGCAGGTCCAGAAGGGTGCCCAGTGTGGGTCCACCGCCCATGAACCATTAAAGATTTCGGACGTGCCTCTGGACAGTTGCCTGATCCACGAAAGATTGGAGGGAATAAGTTCACCGAAGAAGTGACGAAGTTCTGTACCGTGTTCCGTCCCGCATTGCATGCGATGAGACGCCTCTTGGGACGAAAGATTTGTGTTGATGTCACCAAAATCAAATATAACTGGCCAGCCGTAAATGTCCATGCCAGATCAACCGACCCACAAGCGGAAGAAAATGGAGACTTTAATGCTTTTGTTTCAATGCTGGCAATCGCCTGTAGGGAGGCATTCCCAGTGCGAATGGAGATGACCAAAACTGCAATGTGTAAACAAGGAGAAGGTTATACAGTGTCCCAGTACCTTACGCGCCTCACTGAAGCCGTCAACATCCATAGTGGACTGAGACCACCCGACAACATAATGGCAGAAATCTCGGCGTATGAGAAACACCAGAGGAACAGCTTCATCAATGGAATGAAGGACGAAATAGTGAAAAAGGTAAAAGGCACATATATTACCTGGGACATGGGAAAGCTGAATTTGATATAACAACAAGCGACATATGCTAAAACAATTGCTTACCCAGGAGAAGGATAGGTTGAAACGAAAGATGGACAGCAAGTGCATAACACTCAGCCTACTTTGATGCAAATGGTCATCCAGCCGTTGGAGGGATGTGCTGCAGGAAAAGAGAGAGGCAGACGGGATGGTTGTGGACCTCGAAGAGGAACGGTTTGCAGAAGAATTGCTGGCAGAGGTCGATCTGGCGGGTGCTTGGTTTGTGGAGAAATGGACCACTGGGCATGACAGTGCCCGCACAGACAGACTCACTTGGCCCTGGAAGCTAGGCAGCAGTGTGACTGGCAGGGGAAGACTGAGTTCGAGTTCGGCAGCCCACAAGGTACACGTAAGCCTCTTTCCTTTCGGCTCAGCAACGAAGACTCGCATATGCTAATCTCTTCTACGAACCTTATTGGCACTGAGACATGTCCCACCTCGATATTGAGCACTGCAATTGCGAAGTTTGGACAATACATTCATTATAACAATGATGCCTCTAAGTCGATGCCTACCTCTATGTTATATGTGGAAGGTCCAACAGTTACTTGTTTTAGTAGAGACAGGGGCAGCGTATTGAGTCTTTAGATCAAGCCAGTTCAGAGAGTCAACGCCAATAAAGTTGAGTGGAAGGTTCCTGAACTCAATGGGTGCATCAGGAGTTGTGCTACGAGAGAGATTTACGGCACCGCTGCAGAATAGAGTACCCGTTAAAACCTGAGGCTATAACAGGAATTACTCCAGTCCAGCAGGAATTTCCCTTTTCAGGCAATAACTCTGTTTTTCCGCGCGCCTCAAATGTTCCTAACTCCTGTTCTATATTAGATCAAATTCCACCGGACAGTAAATGATTCTCTGTTGTGGATTTAGCAAATACCTTCTTAAGTGTACTGGTACACCCAGATAGTCAATTCTGATTTGCTTGTTTTATTCAAAGTGACATCATGTAACTTCACATGACTTTGTCAAGGCTACTGTGAGTCCCCCACCATATACAATGAGGCTCTATGCAGGAGTCTGGAGACTTTTGTTTTAACCCTAGAGTCAGTGCTTCTGCAGTGTGTAGATGATTGCTTGACAGCAGCATAAACTACACCTGCATTGGTGATTCCGAATCCAAACAAGCCTTTTTGACAAACGGTAGATGAGAAGTGTGGCTGCATGACATCTGCCCTGTTGCAGGCTTATAGGGGAGCGATTGAGGCCAGTAGCTTATTTTTCAGTTAAACAAGACCCCATCGGGGCAAGATTGTCTAAATACTTGCAAACCATGGCTGCATCTGAAAAGGCTGTTATCGCATCCAGGGATATAGTCAGCTATGGTGAATTAATCCAACTGGTCCCACATGCAGTATCCTTACTGCTTTCCGAGTAAAAGACAGCACGTTGGCTCAGATATAACACTATTATTGTAGACGCCTGACATTACAATAAAGTGATGCAATGTCCTTTGCCCTGCTAGCCTTCTATCCACAGAAGGAGACAGAAATCCACATGAGTGTGTTGTTGTAACGAATGAAATTTGCAGCTCTAGACCAGCCTTGCAGGATTCTCCACTTCAGAATCCGGATATGGAGACTTTTGTGGATGGGTCAACATTCAAGAGCAAGGAGACAGGCCAGAAATGTGTTGCATATGCTGTAATGACTACCCACGAGGTAGTCAAAGTGGGATCATTCCTTACTCGTCATTTGTTTTCACTGAGGCATGTAAATTGGCTGAGGGAAGGCCAGTGAATATTTACACCAACAGCAGATATGCATTCGGGGTTGTACATGACTTTGGAACGCTATGGAAACACAGGGCCTTCTTAACCTCCACCGGGAAGCCCAACCCACACCGTGGTCTGATTTCTGACCTCCTGGAAGTGGTCCTCCTGCCCAAATCAATTTCTGTATGTAAATGTGAAGCCCCCACATAAAATAACAATTCTATTTCTTAAGGCAATGCGAAGGCAGACACAGCAGCAAGGTCGGCAGCCGAGCAGCCGCGAAGTGATCAGTTTGACATGTGTATGACAAAGATTTGCACCCCAACAGCAGACGTACGGGAATTACAGTCACAGTCAACGTTGGAGGAGAAGCGTGAATGGACAAGGGCAATGTGTAGCATGAATGAAGGGGTGTGTTATGGCCCTAATGATAAAGCCTGTCTACCACAATCATTATTTCCATTGTATGCCAAACGGACGCACAGTAAGGAACATGTGCCAAAACGGGGGATGTACGACAGTATTTCAGCACACTGATACAATAAGGGATTTACACATTAATCCCAGAAATATTACAAACGATGTATTATCTGTGCCACTAATAATGTGGGGAGGGGATTACAGACGAGACAGGCAGCACACCCCCAATTCCAAAGACACTTTGAACATTTACATATGGATTTATTTGAACTAACTCCCAGCGGAGAGAACATATATTGTCTGATTATAGTTGGTATGTTTTCCAAATGGTTGGAAGCTTTCCCCATGTCGAAATAGGGTGCCAGTGCCTTGGGTTTTCTAACTGAAATAATTCCAAGATGGGACATCCCTGAAAGTCTTTGTAGTGACAATCCGTCACCATTCGTCAATAATGCCTTGCAGCAGATCCGTGAATATTTGGGAATAAACATGAGACAACACTGTGCCTACCACCCAGCGAGCGGTGAGGCAGTGGAAAGAGAAAATGCTACCCTAAGACTTATAAATGGACGAAATGTTGTGAGGAACTCGGGTTGACATGGACAATGTTTTGCTAACGTATATGAGATCTAGGAGGAGAGGAAGAGCTAATCTTAGCCGGTTTGATATTTTGTTTGGTAGACCACCAATTACAGGAATGGGCCCATGACCTCAGGTAAGACAGATAACAGACCAGTGTGAGGATGATATGTTGTGTTACTGTGTAAAACTCTCTACACTTTTGTGTCAAGCATCGAATCAAGTGAAAGCAACATTACCCCAATCAGCAGAGGGGACGTTGCACGATCTGGAGACTGGATAGTGGTGAAAAGCCTCAGGAGGAAAAGCTAGAAGGCGAACAGGTGACTGGGACCGTTTGAAGTGCTCCTTACAACACGGGCAGCTGTTAATGTCGCCGATATGTAGATATCTGGCTCTGTATTTTTTTAACTGTTGTTTTGGACATTTCTTTTTTTAATTCTGGCTCGGTTTTGTTGTCCTCGTTGCCATAAAATGACAAAAAAGGTAAATGTAAGGGGAAATTTCCAAAATTAACATTTACAATGAAATCTGAAAGCGAATGCTACGCTAAATTTAAAACTTTTCCGAATGTCGCACTTTGCTGAATTCTGCAGTCGAAGAGACAGCTTGTCTTTGATGAACATTTTAAACAGTCAACCTGGCCTGGAGAGCAGTCGAATTCATCAGAAAAAGCTAAGGAAAACATAAAGGAAGTTATGTCCACAGCAAGGGGATGAGAAAATAAGAACTCGAATGTTTCCAAGCCCTTGTCCTTGAGCGTGTGATTAGAAGAGCAGAAAAGGAATACATTAATTATGTTCAGTGCCCTTACACAAGGCGTTTTTGCCAAGTGTATTGGCCTACTGCAGTGCGTAAAAATAAAGCTTTTTCTTTGCTCTTGTTAGCATCTGAGTCCAGTCAGTTTAATTTCCATGACAGTCAGTGATCCACATGACTGAGATTCCCTGGACCAGTCTCTCACACAGTGGAGGCTGCCATCATTCCCTGCTGGTCTTGGAATAGTCTATTTTTAAAAATCCACCTTCTCTATGATACTAATCTATTGGCCGAATGGATTTTGTTTAGCTTTTAGTAACCTAGCTCTGTAATACTATTGGGAACAAGTGATCTGGGCTGACAGCCAGTATCAGCACACTGCTCACAGTGTATGATACCGTGACAAAGGGCTTGCAGTCCAGAGGTATTTCTAAATATAACTTGTAACTTCTGTCTGTCCATGTCTATCCACCTTCATGCTGTCTTTTGATCTATTTAACTTCACTCTCATCTAACACCTCTTCATCTCCCACTCAATTAGTCGCTCCCCTTTCTATTCTCTCTCAGTTTATCTCTCTTCACTTTCTTTCTCTCTGTTTATTTCTTTCTCATACAATTTATCTCCACATATTCTCTCTAGCTCCAATTGTGCCGTTGACGAGCTTGTGACCCCACGATGGGCTGACTGACTCCCATTTGTGCTATAATAATTCCGCGGTTCTCTGACCCACAATAAGTACCTTCGGAGTCTGGACAGACGCACTGGCCCGGTGACAGGTACAGAGCACAATTACCATTATCTCTTCATGTTCTTCTGATGTGCAGCTGCCTTGACATTTCTATTCAAACAAAACAGACTGAATGGAATTCGAGCACTTTCATCACCGTGCATTTCAATCAGGATTTAATGAAGGATGAGGTTCCACAATAACATAACAATGATAGAAAAACAGGGCAACACAATGAATAACAGTTGAGTACAACATGTGGTTCCAAGGAAGCTTCATGGTATTACCGCGAGTTTATCAATCCAGAAAATCAGCTCCTGTTCTGTGGACCGAGGTTCGAATCCCGTCACTGCAGATGTTGGAAATTCAATTAAAAATTTTAAATTATTCCTGGAATTAAGAATCTACCTATGAGAATGAAATCGTTTGCCAATTGTCAGAAAAATCCATCTGGGTCACTGATATCCTTCAATGAAGGAATCTTCCATTCCTCATCTGGACTGGCTGACCGTTGACTCCAGACCCAAAGCAATGTGATTGACTCTCAATCGCCCTCTGAAATTGTTTAGCGAGTCAGTCAGATGTGCTACAAAATCTCAAAGAAATGAAACCGGATTTATTGACCTGTATACCGGAAAAGTGAATTTTTAAAACATCATTGTCGAACCTGCAAAGTCCTCCTTACTAACAATGAGGGCTCGTGCCAAAATTTGGACAACTGTTTTACAGACCAATCAAACAACAGCCTGACATAGGCATATTCACGGAACTTTACCTTACAGATATAACCAAGACAGCACCATCACCATCCATGGATATGTCCTGTCCCAAAGGCAGGACCGATCTGGCATAGGAGGCAGCTCAGTGCGATAGAGTCGGGCGGTCGATACTCTGTGATCCCTGTGACCTGTAACCTCATATACCCTGTATATCCCCCACTCAACAATTACCATCAAGCAAGAGGATTACACCTGGTTCAAAAGAGAGTGCAGGAGGGCAAGCCAGGAGCAGAACAAAGCATACATAAAGATAAAATTTTAATCTTTTGAAACTTTCAGACAGAACTATTTGCATGCCAAATAGCATAAAATGCAAGGAACAGTAAGAGCTAAGCGATCCCAGAACCAATACATCAGATTTAAGTTCTGCAGTCCTGCGAATGTGATGGTGGATGGTGGTGGACGATTCAACAACTCACTGGAGCAGGAGCCTCCTCAAATATCCCCAACCTCAATGATAGAGGAGCTCAGCACATCAGCACAAAAGATAAGGCTGAAGATTTCACAGAATTCATTACTCAGAAGTTTCGAGTGGATGATCCACTTCGGACTCCTCCTGTTGTCCCCATCATTACAGATAGCAGTCTTCAGCAAATTCGATTGACTGATGTCAAGAAACGATCGATGTCACTGGATACTGCAAAGGCTATGGGCCCTGATAACATGCTGACAATATTCCTGAAGGCTTGTGCTCCAGAACTTCCCGCTCCCTTAGCCGAGCTGTTCTACTATGGTTACAAACCAACAATACGGAAAAAAAAACTGCTCAAATTTGTTCTGTACATAAAAAGCAGGACAAAGTCAACCCGGCCAAATACCACCTCATCAGTCTGCTCTCCATTGTCAGTAAAGTGGTGGAAGGGGACATCAACAGTGCTATCAAGCCAGCACCTGCTCAGTAATACCTGCTCAGTTACACCCAGTTTGGGTTCCACCAGTGACACTCAACTCCTGACTTCATTACAGCCTTGGTTCAAACATAGAATAAACAGCTGGATTCCTGCCCTTGACATCAAGGCTACATTCTTTCAAACGTGGCTTCACGAAACCCGAGCAAAAATGGTATTGCGGGAAAATGCTCCATTATTGGAGTCATATCTGATCGATAGGAAGATGGTCATTGCTGTTGGACGTCAGTCATCTCAGCTCCAGAACATCTCTGCAGTAGTCCCTCAGCATAATATGGATGTAGGTTAGCTCGCTGAAATGGAAGTTTCATTATCAGATATTTCATCAACACACAAGACAACACCTTCACTGACTCTCCGGATGAATCCAAGATCAGAGCATCTTCAGCTGCTTCATCAATGACCTTCCCTCCATCATAATATCAGGCGTGGGGATATTCGACAATGACTGCACAATGTTCAGCACCATTCAAAAAATGCTCAGATACGGAAGCAGTCCATGCCAAAATGCAACAAGATCTGTCCCTCTCCATGCTTGAGCTGACAAGTGACAAGAAACATTTGCACCACACAGATACCAGACGATGACCATCACCAATAAGAAACAATAAAACAACTTAGTATTTGCAGCATTATCCTCACTCTGTTCCCCACGATCAATATCCTGGGGGTTATAATTGATTAGAAACTCAACTCGACTCACCATATAAATGTCAGAGCAGATCAGAGGCTAGGAATACTGCGCGAGTAACTCACCTCCTGACTTCCTAAAGCCTGCCGATCATCTAAAAGGCACAAGTCATAAATGAGATGGAATTCTCCCACTTGCCTGAATGAGTGCAGACACAACAAGACAAAAGAGGCTTGACACCATCCAGGACAAAACAGTCCATTTGTTTGGCATCACATCCACAAGCATTCACTCCCTTCACCACCGTCACTCAGTAGCAGAAGTGTGTACTATCTACAAGAGACAATGCAGAAATTCCCCAAAGATCCTCAGACAGCATCTTCCGATCCCACGAACACTTACATTAGAATGACAAGGCCAGCATACTTATGGGAATGCCACCACCTATAAATTACCTTCCAAACAAATCAGCATCCTTATGTGGAAATATATCGCCGTTGCTTCACTGTTACTGGTAAAAACCCTGGAATTCCCTCTGTCATAGCATTGTGAGGTCTACACACAGCAGGTGGACTGCAGCGGTTCAAGAAGGCAGCTCAACACCACTTTCACAAGGGGTCAATGAGGGGCGGACAAGAAATGGTGGACCCACCCAGCGTTGCCCACATCCAAAAAAAGATTCTTAAAAAATAGTTCCAAGTTGAGCTTCTCGATGGGACCGGTTATCTGATTTGAGCATGAACAGGAAAGCAATGTTTCTTTTACAGAACATTATCAACGTTTCTGTTATTAGAAGGATGTTCAGTGTTCGATGACTTATTGTTGCTGCGTGCTGTGATAAATTGCATCTGTTTTGTTAAATTCAACAATACTGGCTTAACAGGATCGATCTTTCGAAAATACCAGTCTGAAAATGGCAATCATTTGAGAGACAGTGTACTCCCGCCACATGAGACTCACAGATAGCTGTGAATATTCAACGTTTAATAGACTACTGGCCGACATTGAATCCTCCCACCGTCCATATCACAGGGGTTACCATTGAACAGAACGTGAAGTCAAATCAACATACAAATACAAGTGTTACAAGAGCTGCTCAGAGACTTACAATTCTGCACTGAATAATAGACCACATGACCATAAGAGCATGAGATATTGCTTTAGATTGAGGCCATTCAGTCCAGTCTTTCTCTGTGAAACTGTGCCATTTTGTCATAGTCTCTATGACTAGTGGATATATCTCGTACACACTGACTGTCTCAATCTTTGCAGTAATCAATCAGTTTCTATCAGAAACCTCGCCTCCCATTCTTCTAAATTCCATCGAGTAGACAAACCGCCGCTCATGACAAGCCACCATTGCCAGGATGGATCACCACCAAAACGAGATGATTTTTCCCCAGAGATAGTCCCCACAATAGCTCCCCATATTCCAAATGCTGTCTGACCATTGCCCATTACATTCCTAGCGGCATGTCTCCTCTCTTGTATTCTAGGTCCCTTGAAATGAATGCTAACATTGCATTTGCTTTCCTAACTGCCAAACAGAGAGGCCAGAGAGGGTGACAAAGAGGGGGATGACAGAGTAAGATAAAGGGAATGGGATCCTGTGAAATGAGTATTGCGTGTGAGATAGGAAGTTAAAAAGCTGACCTCAAGGGAAGAGATCTCCAGATTACTTCCAGTGTCATTCGCCATGGATATAGAAATAGAAAGATAAGTCGGATGCATGTGTGGCTGAGAAGCTGGTGTACGGGCAAGGCTTTTCAGTTCTTGGATCATTGGGATCACTTCTGGGTTAGGGGTGTCCTGGACAAGAGGATGGGTTGGACTTGAACCAGAGGGTCACCAGTATCACTGTGTTACTCTGGAATGTATAAACTAGTTAGGCAGGAGTTTGGGACTCAATAAGAGAGTGACAATTCAAAAGTCAAGGGAAAATATATGAGCCATCAAGAGCAAGTTTCATATTCAGGATATTCTGGGGCACAGTCAAGGGAAGGAAAAGGCATTTGTTTTAAAGCGCATTCATTTCAACACACGAGGCCTGACTGGTAAGGCAGACGAGCTCAGAGCATGGATTAGCTCTGGGGACTGGGATATTATAGCCATAACAGAAACATGGCTGAGAGAAGGGCAGGACCGGCAGCTCAATGTCCCAGGATACAGAAGCTACCGGCGTGACAGAGGGACAAGTACGTGAGGAGAGGGAGTTGTCCTTTTGATAAGGGAGAACATAAAAACAGTGTTTAGAGAGGATACTCGAAAGGGCTCATCAAATGAGGACACATGGTGAGAAGTTAGAAACAAAGAGTGGATGGTCAGTCTACTAAGATGGTGCTCTAGACTCCCAAATAGCCAGCGAGTACTAGAGGAGCAGATGTGTAGAGAGGTTGCAGGTATCCATAGAAATAATAGAATAATACTGTTTAGAGATTTTAACTTCCATTGTATTGACTGGGACACTCAGAATGTAAAACGCCCGTATCGGGTGGAATTTGTTCAATGTGTCCAAGAAATTTTTCCAGATCAATATATAGAGGGCCCCACTCTACTCAGGCGGGACCAACACTGGACCTCCCCTCAGAAACCGAAGTCGGGCAAGTGACTAAAGTGTCAGTCGAAGAACGCTTTGTGTCCAGTGACCACAACTATCTTCGTTTAAACATAGTTAAGAAAGAAGATCAGACAGCTCCACAGAATAAGGTGTTAAGCTGGATCAGGGCCAGGTTTGGGGCCATTAGGTAGGATCGAGCAGAGGTCGATTGAGTGAATTAAAAATCACACAACACAGGGTTATAGTCCAACATGTTTATTTCAAAACACTGGCTTTCAAAGCGCAGGTTATCATCCTAAAAGATAAAATTAACACTAAATTTGTTTGATATTACATTCCATGACAGTAGTACACTGTTACTATAAATTCTATGTCTTATGATTGGGCTCCACAACCACCTGATGAAGAAGCAGCGCTCTGAAACCTAGTGCCTCCAAATAAACCTATTGGACTGGAAGCTGGTGTTGTGTGATTTTTAAAATTGTCCATCTCAGTCCAACACAGGCTCCTCCACATCATGCTCGCATCAACTGGGTGAGTCTGTTTGAAGGAAATGGAATGGCTGGCAAATTGTAGGCTTTTAAAAGTGTGATCTCAAGAATCCAGGGTCACTGTGTCCCTATTAGTGTGAAGGGAAAAGCTGCCAGGTTTAGCGATCCATGGCTCATGAGGGATATTGAGGCTCTATTCAAGATAAAAGAAAATGGTATACATTGCCTTGAATGTTTCTGTATCAACGTAACCTCTTCCAGTCCTAAAGACAGGATCACTCGCAGGAGACTCTACAATCCTTTCAGGACCCTGCAGCACTACCGATCTTCAGAAACCAATTAAAGCCTGTGACTCTCCCAATCCAGTTCTGACAAGACTCACTATCTGTGCGACATCCTTCTGTCGCCAGCACCCACCCTATCAATGTAAGTTCGTCCTGTATCTCTATGCATTTAGTCCATAAACTTCTCCAGCTCTTACACCCCTATCTGTGTAAATGTCACCCTCCCCTACAAACCTTCCCAAATTGACCAAACTGGAGGAGGTTACTAATGCTTCCTTATCTGTGAAACTATCTCCAAACAAAATTACTGACCTTCTGGAAAATCCGTCAGACTCCACGCCCTCCATATCTAAATATTATGCAGAAGTAAACTTCCTATATCTATGAACAACTTCAGTCACGAATACCCTCCCTTTCTCTGTTTGGTCCTCCAGTCTATACAACCCGATTTATCTCTGTAATCTGTGCCATTCACGGCACTCTGGGGATAAAAAGCTTCTTGCTATCCACCCTGTCTGTACAGTGGTTAGCACTGCTGCCTCACAGCGCCAGAGACCCGGGTTCAATTCCCGCCTCAGGCGACTGAATGTGTGGAGTTTGCACGTTCTCCCCGTGTCTGCGTGGGTTTCCTCCGGGTGCTCCGGTTTCCTCCCACACTCCAAAAAAGATGTGCAGGTCAGGTGAATTGGCCATGCTAAATTGCCCGTAGTGTTAGGTAAGGGGTAGATGTAGATGTAGGGGTATGGGTGGGTTACGCTTCGGTGGGGCGGTGTGGACTTGTTGGGCCGAAGGGCCTGTTTCCACACTGTAAGTAATCTAATCTAATCTAATCTAATCTAATCTAATCTAATCTAATCTAATCTCTAATCTAATCTAATCTAATCTAATCTAATCCCATGATTTTGTAGAACTCAATTAGGTCTCCAGTCAACCTTTGTCTTTCAAATGAAAATAATCCGAATTTATTCACACTTCCTAAATAACTAGCCTCTTCCATACCAGACAACATCCTGGTGCACCTCCTCTGCACCATCTCCAAAGCATCCACATCCTTTTGGTAATGTGGTGATCTGAACTGAATGTAATATTCCAAATGTGGTCGAAACAAAGTCCAATACAACTGTAACATGACCTGCCAACACAATATCCCATCCAGTGAAGGAAATCATGTTGTGTGTCGCCCTCACCACTTTACTGACCTGCGTTGTCACCTTCAAGAAACAATGGACCTGAATACCCAGATATCTCTGTACGTCAGATTTCACCAGGACTTTTCCATTTAGTTTGGTCTTGAATTGGATCTTCCGAAATGCATTACCTTGCATTTGCCTGGATTGGGCTCCCCATCTGCCATTTCTCTGTCCATCTCTCTACTGCTGTATTCTCTGACTGTCCCCTTCACTATCTGCTACTCCACGAATCTTAGTGTCATCTGTAAACTTGCTAATCAGGCAAACTATTCCTTCCTCCAAATAATTTATGTATATCACAAACAACAGTGGATCCAGCACGGATCCTTGTGGAACAGCATTAAACACAGGTCTCCATTTTGGGAAATTCATTTTACTATAGTCCATGTACACGTCCAAAAGTTAAGTAAATGTCTCTGATGTAACTGTCTCTACCACCAACGCTGGCAGTGCATTCCACACATCCACCATTCTGCATAATGCACCTACCTCTGACATCTCCCATAAACCTCCCTCCAATTACCTTAAAATTATGCCCCATCGTATTAGCCATTTTCACAATGGGTAAATTCTCGGACCACCCACTCTCTGTATGCCTCGTATCATCTCGTACACCTCAATCAAGTCAGCTCTCATCCTTTTCATTCCAATGGGAGAAGCCCTGGCTTCCCCAACATTTCTTCATTAAACCTACCCTCCAATCCAGAAAACATCCTGATAAATCTCTTCTGCGCCCTCCCCAAAGTTTCCACAACTTTCCTATAATGAGGCGACCAGAATATAACACAATATTCCAAGAGTGGACTAACCAAGGGAATATGGAATTGCAGCCTCACTTCACAGGTGTTTGACTCAATCTCCTTGCTAAAGAATGCTAAGACATCACACGCCTTCTTCACACCCTTTCAACACGGATGGCATATGTGAAGGATCTATGGACGTGGACCGCAAGATTCTTCTCTTACTCCACACTACCTAGAATCCTGCCTTTAACTCAATAGAGGTTCTCAGCAGAAACCTTCAATCTTCATCCCTCCCTGTTTTGGTACCTTCCTCCAATCCCCACAAAACCCATAAACTGTGAAACGTCTTCCAGTCCCTACAATCCTCCTTATGTCTGTAACCTCCTTTATTAGCGTGAACCGTCAAAATTATCGAATCCAATTTTAGCCACTTCAATATTACTAACAACTACAAAATCGTCCAATCCTCCTTAACTCTGTAATCCCCACCATCCTACAGGACCCTCCTAGGGAATATTGTAGAAGAAGGAAGGGTTTTAGAGTCCCGGTCATGATAGGAGGTAGGAAGGGCTGCAGAATCTGGAGGGTGGTCCAAATATAGGAGGGGATAGGGACCTGCAAGACGTTAGAGGGAGCGAGATTCATAGAACCTGCAGGATGAGACCGAGAATGGGTTGTGCAACTTGATGGATATTTTAGTCTGAATGACTGATTTATTTTTGATTAGACGTTTAGGCCGATCTTGATGACCTAATTTTGGAGATGTTTACCAGAAAGTCTGTGCGCAGCTTCTGATTGCCAGGCTGGGAGATATGAGTTCAGATGTGTATCATTTGCCCATTCTGTCTGTGTGCCTGATACTGACCTGGTGCTGCTCTGATGGAAGGCACTCTCTGTGCATCTGGTGGTCTCCAGATCTACATGGCTGACCAGAGCTCACCTCATCAAAGCCTTCATTTAGAATGTGCTTTATTTTTTCATTATTTTAAAATGGCAGTTTCGTGAGATGCAGGAATTGGGGATTGGGAAAATGAAATCTTTATCATTGCAAGATGGGAAGCCTTCAAAAATGAGATTACGGCTTTCCAGAGACAGTATACAGTATTCCGATTAGGGTGGAAGGAAATGCTGGTGGGTGTAGGGTATGCTGGATGACGAGAGAACTAAGCTTTTGGTTAAGAAAAAGAAGGAAAGAATTGTCACGTATAGACTCGAGAAATCAAGTGAATCCTCAGACTATAAGGGCAGTAGCAGTGTACTTAAGAGGGTAATCAGGTGTGTAAAAAGGGGACACGAGACAGCTCTGACAAATAGTGTAAAGGAGAATCCAAAAGATTTTTATAAATACATAAATGAAAAGAAGGTAAGGAGGTAGAAAATAGGGTCCCTCAAAGATCATCAAGGCAGCCTTTGTGAGCAGTCGCAGGAGATGGGTCAGATGCTAAACAAATGTTTTGCATCAGTGTTTGCTGTGGCGAAGGAAATGGAAGAGAAAGAATCTGGTGAAATAGATGGTGACAACTTGAAAACGTCCGTATTAAAGAGGAGGAGGTGTTGGATGTCTTGAAACACATAAAAGTGGATAATTCCCCAAGAACTGATCAGGTGTACCTTGGAACTTTGTGGGAAGCTAGGGAAATGATCGATGTGAGCCTTGCTGAAAAATGTGTATAATCAATCATCACAGGTGAGGTATTTGAAATTTTGAGGTTGGCTAACATGGTACCACTATTTAAGAAAGGTGGTCAGTGAAAGCTAGGAAACTATAGACCAATGAGCATGACATCAGTAGTTGTTAAAGTGTTGGAGGGAATCCTGCGAGATAGGATTTACATGTATTTGGAAAGGCAAGGAGTGACTAGGGATAGTCAGCATGGCTTAGAGTGTGGGAAAACATGTCTCAAGAAATCGATTGCGTTTTTTGAAGAAGTAACAAAAAGGATTGATGAGGGGCGATCATTGAATGTCACCTATATAGACTTCAGCGAGGCATTCGAAAACATTCCTCCTGGAAGATCGTTTCGCAAGGTTAGATCTCATGGAATACAGGAGAACTAGCCGTTTGGATAGAGAACTGGCTCGAAGGTTGAAGACAGAGGGTGGTGGCGGACGGTTGTTTTTCACACTGGAGGCTGATGGTGTGCCACAAAGATCGGTGCTGGGTCCGCTACTTTTCGGCATTATATGAAAGAGTTGGACGCGAATGTAGGAGGTACAGTTAATAAGTTTGCAGATCACACCACAATTTGAGATATAGTGGACAGTGAAGAAGGTTTCGTCAGATGACAACGGGATCTTGATCAGATGGGCAAATTGGTTGAGGAGTGACAGATGGAGTTTAATTCAGATAAATGTGAGGTGCTGCATTTTGGGAAAGCACATCTGAGCAGGACTTATACACTTAATGTCTAGGTCCTAGGGAGTGTTGCTGAAAAAAGAGACCTTGGAGTTCATAGCTCCTTGAAAGTAGAGTCGCAGGTAAGCGGATCGTGAAGAAGGTGTTTGGTATGCTTTCTTTTATTGGTCAGATCATTGAGTACAGGAGTTGGAGGTCATGTTGCAGCTGTACATGATTCTTGGTTCGGACACTTTTGGAATATTGCGTGCAAGACTGGTCTTTTTACTATTGGAAAGATGTTGTGAAACTTGAAAGTGTTCAGAAAAGTTTTACAAGGATGTTGCCAGGGTTTGACGATTTGAGCTATCGGGAGAGGCTGACACGACTGGGACTGTTTTCCCTGGAGTATCAGAGGCTGAGGGGTAACATTCTTGAGGTTTATAAAATCATGAGGGGCATGGATAGGATAAACAGGCAAGGTCTTTTCCATGGGGTGGTGGAGACCAGGGCTATAAGGCAAAGGATTAGGGTGAGAGATGAAAGATTTAAAAGGGACCTAAAGGGCAACGTTTTCACGCAGAGTGTAGTGTATGTGTTGAATGTACTGCAGTGGAAGTGGTGGAGACTGGTACAATTGCGGCATTCAAAAGGCATCTGGATTGTATATGAATAAAAAAAACATTAGTGGGATATGGGTCAAGTGCTGGCAGATGGGATGAGATTCGGATAGGATATCTGGTCGGCGTGGACGAGTTGGACCGAAGGATCCGTTTATGTGCTGTACGTCTCTCGGACTCTCTGGCTCTAAATGTGTTCCACTGTTCATTTACAGACTGACATTTCAGTCTGTTTATCCTGTTAACCTTGGTCAGGTCTCTCTCAAAATCATGTAATTGGCTTTGTTACTGATACTCGGGTGTGCTTTATGGTCACTTTAAAATGACATAATCTCTTTAAATTCCAGGATAATTTCTTGGTGGATCGCGATGCAATATTATTCATTCACTCAGCTTCATCACCCAACGGTCTATCTGAGATAGTTATATCCCTAGCCAGTTGCACAATGTGTTATTAAAAGAAACACTGACTAAAACATTCAAGAAGGATCTCGGATAATATCACTCTTGCCAATGTGTCTGTCCAAAGATTGAGGTCTCCCCAAATTATCACACCACCTTTGTAACAGAGTGCAATGAATTCCTTTTTAATGCAGGGATGAGCAACGAAATACTGCAAGGCAGCTTAAAAACTGTTCTCTGGCTTTTGTTTTTGACACGTGGCACCCAGAATTTGCATTTAGGCATATTCAGCTGCATAATCCGAGGCCAAATGCTTTCTCTGTAAGGCCTTTGTCAGGGATCTCATCTTGCTTTTCCATTGTCCCTGAGATCCTGTAAGGTTGTTTACTGTTGAATATTTATGTTCCACCTTTTGTTCACCATGTAATCACGTCTGTCTGGTGACTAAATCCCATTTTTCTCTGTGTCACAAGTCACCATAATACAGATACTTTGTCGTTGTAAAAAAAAACTTCATAATTTACATTTTCCCACAATGTTCTGTTACAAACCTATTCGCTGGTGTACAGTTTTCTTTCAACTCTGTCCCTTCCTCTTCCTTTCTGCTTGTCTTCAGCCACATTCCCATGTTGTTCTGATGCTTCACCTTTTCTGTTTGGATTTTGAAAGCTCCTTTCACCTGAACCCTTTCGCTGCATCTTCTCTGTCAGTTTAAAGCCCTGTCCATAAACCTACCAACATGATTGACCAGGACACTGCTTCCAGCAGGGTTGGTTTTAATGCACTCATGGCATGTTGCTGTCTCTGGCTGACCAGCATCTCGGGCCCACCCTGACCAACCTTTGAGCTAAGTGGATTGCCAGATCATTTCAGAGGGAATTGAGAGTCAAACCCATTGCTCTGGGTCTGGATTCATATGTAGGTCAGACCAGCGTCCTATAACAGATTTCCTTACTTAAAGGGTATTAAGTAGTCGGAGGGGTATCCCTGCTACCGGGATTAAATTCTGGATGAACATTCGAGTGAAAGTAACCGGAGGCCATTGCCTGGCCCACTGACAGCTCCCTCATCCGTAAGTGCTGATCCCACTGTACCGTCTTCGTGACCGTGGTTTGATCATGATACCTACCTGCACTCTGGTGATATCTCTCCATGTGATATCTGTCACCGTGAGGGTTTAATTGATGCCAGTGAATGCAGCTTTTGCAGTTACTGCAGATCCTGAGCAACAGATCTCTCCACTCCAGGGAGACGAGGCAGCACAGGCAAGGGATGGAGACTGGGATATTCCAGATCTCTGTGGGTCTCAGTGCCATTCTCCATGTGTAGCCCTCACTGCATCAGTCTAATTTCCCATTCTCTCTATTTCTCTGTCTCCTGTAGGTAATCAGGATGTTTCTGACTCAGCAGAATTCCCAATTCCTGTTTCGTTCATCATCACACTGAAGATATTTGGTCAGCCAGAGAGAAGGAGAGAGAGAGATCTGGAGCCTGAAGCAAATCCTGCAGATAGGTAAGATCACTCACAGTGAACCGAGCAGAGTGCATGTAAGGTATATCGAACTTTGGTCCGGAAGACATGACATCGATACAGTGTTGAAGCAAGAACACAGAGCATGATGGTTTCCAGGCTCAATCCCCACCCTCTTGCTTACTTTCATCACTGCTGTACTGAGCCTTCCCATGTCAATATGGGAAGTTCACAGTTATCAATTCAGGTTTGTGCTGTCTTAGTGAGAATCAGTACAACAGAGGGGAAAGCAGGCCTCCCCCCAAGGAGATGGCATTGAAACCTGGGATCCTTCTGTTCTATGTTCCCCTTCAACGCTGTCTCTTGTCGTGTGATAGAGTTATACAGCAAGGAGACATACCTTTCGGTCCAACTCATTTGTGCCAGTGTCTTGAATACTTGTACTTCCCAAAAAATTTCATGTTTCGATAACTTCCACCCTCCCATATTCCCGCTGTATATTTCAAACCTACTCCAATGCTGACGACTCTCCCTATGTGTACATTGCTTCAATGATGATAACATGCTCGATCTCAATAATCTCATTCTGCACTCAGTACAATAATGCCAATTTCTGTAGTCTTACACAACACTTACAGTGCCCCCGTCTCTGTTAAATGCTCCAGCCGGGACCAAAATACCCACCTGTGTACCTTCCTCAAGCCCCAGGAAAACATGATATCACTGTAACGTTCTGCAGGCCCGACAACGCATCTGCCCTCTGGCCTACAGCACCACACGATCACAGTAACCTTCTCCCATCCCTACCGCGCTCCTTATCAATATAAACACCTCCAAACACTTTTCAAACCACAACAGCACTCCACATCACTGTTTGATCCTCCACTCCCTACATCCCTCCCAGCACCTCAAACACCCTCTCTTTGTGGAATTCTGCAATTTGGGGCAGCATGGTGGCTCAGTGGTGAGCAATGGTGTCTCACAGCGCCAGGGACCCAGGTTCGTTGGGTGACTGTCTTTGTGGTGTTTGCACATTTTCCCTGTGTCTGTGTGGGCTTCCTCTGGGTGTTCTGGTTTCATCCCACAGGCCAAAGATGTACAGGTCAGGTGAATTGGCCATTCTAAGTTGCCCATAATGTTTGTTACATTGTCAGAGAGAAGTGGGTCTAGGTGGGTTACTCTTTGGAGAGTTTTTGTGGACTTGTTGGGCTGAAGTATCTGTTCCCATGCTGAAGGGAATCTAATCTAAACTCTCCCTCTGCGTTCTATATTACTATCCCTAAATATATCCCTCTATCCATAAACATCCCCAAACCCTTCAAACCTCCGTGTCTCTGGAACTCCCACAGCACCGTCCTTAACTGTGTAACCTTTCACAGTCCGGGAAGACTCTGAAAATGTGAACATCCTACAATCCTCCCCATCTGCGTCATCCTCTCATGTCCCTGTAACATCCCCGATCTGTGGAACTAACTCCAATGCTTGTGTCTCTCCGATCAGTTTCTACAAGACTTACTATCTATGTGACATTCTCCCATCACTATCACCCGCCCTGTCAATGTAAGCTCCTCCAGTCTCCCCATCAATCTAATTATCTCCATAACCTTCTCCAGCCGTTACCCCCTATCTGTGTAAACGTTACACTCCCCTACAACCAAGCCTAAAGCAGAAACCTCCTCCAGTGTGTGCAATACTCCCTATCTGTGTTCGTGTCTCCGTGTCTCTGTACGTTTTACATATTGTCCAGCTTTCGGGTCCAATTAATTTCCAGAACCTCAGCATCCGACATCAACAAATGGTTTCATTAACTACAGCCTTTCTTATCTCTGTTCGTTCCTCAATTCCATACAACTTCATAATCTCTGTAAATAGCACCATTCCACAAAATACTCCCTGTCTGCGTAAACTAACCCAATCCTACAGTGAGAAGCCTCACTGTCCTTTTGATCACCTGTGGTCCCTTCAGATCTCCCTGTATCTTCCCTGACTCCATTGAATACAGCTCATCTCATGTTATAACTCCTCTAACTCATATGTTACTCCCCATCTCTGTGATATTCTTCAGTAACTTCAATTCTCATTCTTTATCTCCAGAGCTTCCAATTCCCCCTGGTCGATGTAAGGTTATTGATCCCTTGCAGCATGTTCAATACCTGTAGCAGCGTCCAACTCTTCAATACAACCTGTCGCTGTAACCTCCACAAATACTACAGCTCACTGTATTTGTAATATCTTCCAGTATTTGCAAACCTGTTGATTTCTGTGACCTCCTCCAGAACAGCACTCCACATCTCTGTGTAACTGATGGGAATGCTGCAAACCTGCCTTCACAGTCCTCACTAACTCTCTGAACTCCTGCAGCCCTACAACCATCAGTATCTCTGGCTCCTCCAATCCCTGCACTTCTCCCTGGCTGTGTGAACTGTTCCCGCCCCTTCAACCATCCCTATGTCACTCACTCCTGCAGCTTTAACTATTGCCCATGTCAGTGTAATTCCCGGCACCAACAATCCTCCCGGTCTCTATAAACTCCTGTCGCTCCAACTACCACCACTATCAGTGTAATCTCCAGTCCGTTCAACCTTCCCTTTCTCGATAAACTCCTGTAGCTCCAAATACCACCCAATCTGTCTAATCTACATTGTCTATATCCCTCCCTTTCTCTAAATACTTCTGTAGCTCCAACTAGTACTGTGAAATCTCTAGTCCCTATATTCCTCCCGATCTCTGTAAATCCTTCAGAACTGATAAAACCTGTAACTCTCCTTGACATCTTTCAGCCCGACAACCGATCTGATCTCTAACCACCAACAGTGATCTCAAACCATCTGAACTCTAACATCCTCCAGTCTCTACAACCCCGCTTTTCTCTGTTAGCTTCTCTGATATCTGTATTTCCCTTTATCTCCGGTTACAGATCCTTGCTCAGTGAAACAATGTCTCAGTACCGAATCTGTAAGAACAAAAGAATCTTTGGTGTATCAATAAATTTGCCTCATTTCTAAATTTTAACGACTGCAAGTTCAACTTTCTCTACCTCTTCTCATCAATATCCCTCCATTTTGAAGAACAGCCTGGTGAACCTTCTCTGGGCTGCCTCCAATGCAAGGACATTTTCCCTCTAGATAGGGGACCAGACCTGTTCACTGTATTGTCAGTGTGGGCTGACTGGATTCCTCTATATCTATTACAAACTTCTCCTATTTTTATTCTCCATTCCCTTTGAAATCAATGCCAGCATTCCATTTACCTTTTCTATGTCCTGTTGTCCCTGTATTCCACTTTTCGGAGATTTATACACAAGGATTCCCACGTTACTCAGTGGCGGAGCTTTCTGTCGTTGATCTGAAACCACGAGGTGACAGCAATAATCAGGAAAGTCCTGGAATGTATGGTAAAATATATGCCAGAAATGCTAACTGCACACTTAGAAACCCATGGAATAAGTGCAGTCCATAAGACCATCCTGTATCGGGGTAGAATTAGGCCATTCATTCCATCAGGTCTATTCTACTATTCGAATATGGATGAATTGTTTCTCAACCCCATTGTCCCATTTAATCCCTGGAACCCTTGATCCCCTCACTCATCAAGAACCGAGCTATCACAGAGTTAGATACACTGAATCACTGAGCATCCACAGCCCCATGAGGCAGTGAGTTCCACAGGTCCATCACCCTCTGGCTGAATAAATTCCTCCACATCTACATACCAAATGGTCATCCCTTTACTCTGAAGTTGTGCCCTTGGACCCTAGTCTCTCGTACTAGTGGAAACATCCTCCCCACGTCTGTTCCGTTCAGGCCCCTCAGTATTCTGTAAGTTTGAATGAGATTCTGCCGCCCCCTCTGAAACCTCATGAAGTACAGACCCAGAGACTTCACGTGGTCCTCATATGGCACGAATTTCATCCCTGGGATACTTCTTGGAAACACATTTCTCGTACCCCTTCACATCCGTTGTCCAGACTCTGAATGAATAACGTGTAGAGGGTAGTCCCAACACTGATTCCTGCGGAGCTCCACTCATCACCAATTTCCATCGTGAAAAAGACCCCTTTCTTCACACTCTCTGCCTTGTGCCAATCAGACAAATCCTCTGTCCATGCTCAGCATGTTGTTCTCACAGGGACATTTCATTTCACACTCACTGCTGGATTTATTTTTCTGTCTGGCTGTAAACAGCAGAGTTTCACCATTACCTTCCCATCTGTAATTCCTTCGAGAAGGTGGTGGTGAGCTGCCTACCTGACCCACTGCATTCCTTTGGGTGTAGGGACAGACACAGTGCTGGGAGGATGGAGCTTGGCTTGGAGGGCACCTTGGAAATGCTGGTGTTCCCGTGCACCTGGAGCTCCTGTCCTTCCTGGGAATAGTGGTTCCGGGTTTGTGAAGTGCTCTTGAAAGATCCTTCCTGAGTGAACTCAGTGCAACTTGTAGATCTTTTATTCATTCATTCATTCATGAACATGAGCTTTGTTGGCTGGACCAGCATTTATTGGTGATTTGGAGTTGTCCCTGAGAAGGTGGTGGTGAGCTGCCTTCCTGAGCCACTGCACCAGCCGTTGGAGCTGTTGTTATCTGTGTCCCCTCTAGCAGGCGCTACAACACTCCTCATGTCTGTAACTGCAGACAGACAATGCAGCTCTCCCTTTCATATCTGACATCCTTCCCGACTTATAAATCTGACAATTCCTCACAACATCTCACGTCCTCCATTCACATCTGTGCCTGAGATCTCTAAAATTACATTTTTCTTGTTTAAACATCTGATCGCCCAAACTCTCTCCTTTTTAAAATTTGTAACCCCTTCAGTTTCTGTAACTCTCCATATCACTGTGATCAATGGCAGCAGAGGTTCCCTTCATTAAATCGCTATAATTACAATGGTTGTGTGTGTAACGTTGACACTTTTCATCCTCCTTATCCATCTCAGCACTTCCAGCCCCCACAATCCCACTATTTGGAATGCTCCCATTCTCTGCACCTCCTCATTTCCTGAGGGTCTTTGAAAACCATCAGTGCCCAAAGGTTTATATTCCCCCCAGTTACTGCAAGTCTTCTCACTCTGTCAAATCCAAGTCTGTCACTTCTATGTCTGTCACATCCAAGTCTCCAGGACCAGTCAACACTTGCTGGATGTCAATTTGTATTTGTTGAAGTCTGCACATCTCTGTAAGCAGTTCTGAAAAAGCCCCTTTGGCTCCACAAAGCTCCACCATGAACAGGCTACCATCTTTCTATTTTCTTTGCCTTCTTCGATGTCTGAAACTCTCACTGTCTCTTCAGTAAACTTCTTTAGTTGCTGCAGGTCTGCCTTGCTCCCCACATAACCTGTTCCATCCCATATTATATTCCATATTATATTCTGTGAATGCACTAAGCTGTTTGGTTTAGCTTTTGATTGGAAGTCTGTTAGCTCAGACCACTGACGAACTGGTTTATGAGAAAAGTCAGACCAACTGCGTGGGATTAATTCTCTCACTGTCTCAGGTTTCCACAAGGATCATCATCTCATCCCAAACACCAGATCTGTAATACTGTGGTGCCTGTCGTGAGCAAGATTTGGCCTGTCGATGTAAAACATCATTATCATTGCCATCTGTTGTCTTGAACATTTGGTCATAATCAACCGAAAGGGGGGGGGGGGGGGGGGGAGTCCATTTAATACACTTTTATCTCCGCTTGAAAAATCCTGCGTCAAGACTCAACCTTATTCCAGTTTGACCCTTTGTTCCTCCCAACAGCAAAACTAGTTGCCCAGATCCTTTACCAGGTTTACTGACAACAGTCAAACTCCACAAGGAGTTAAATCTAATACTTTCGATTGATTGAATGAGCTGTGCAGCTTGCAGGAAATTGAATGATATGAAACGATTCATACAGACTTTCCCAGGATGTAATCCACTGCTGGGTCAGCGATTTTAGGAAGGTCATCAAGCTAAAGCTTCACCTCTGTTTCTCTGTTTCTCTTGCACAGATGGATATTGACCTGGGGAATATTTGCAGATTTTCTGTTAATAATTGGCATGTTTAACAAAGTCAAAACATTTCCCCACGTCAGAAACTGGAATTTCCAAACAAATGCTAATTTACTCAACATTGTTTTCAACTGCGCTTCAGTCTGATGCTTCAATAATCCCTGGTAAATGTCAGTAACAGCATCTTTAGATAAGCATTGAACTTACAACCTTGGCATGTTATGCACCTTTAAGTATTCGGCGCTGACCAATTGCGCGACTGGAGCCGCAGACAGCGAACCTGTCATGTGACCTACACGTACCTTGGGAAATTTAACTCAACTGCTCTACTTTTGCTGTGATTATTAGGTTCCCTCCAGTATGGAAACAGACGCTTCAGACCCAAAAGTCCACACCAAACCTCCAAAGAGTAACCCAACCTGAACCATTTCCCCTCTGACAAATGCACTGTGGGCAATTTAGAATGACAAACTCACCTGACCTGCACAATCTTTGGACTGTGGGAGGAAACTGGAACACTCGGAGAAAACCCAAAAACATTCATGGGAGAATGTGCAAACTCGACACAGACAGTCCACCGAGGCTGGAATCGAACTTTAGACCCTGTTGAGGCAGCATTACAAACCATTGGACCACAACACTGTGGGACCTGTGGTGGTGATGTGCTGCCCCACTGGTACCTCAGTCACTCAACCTGCTTCACTTCCCTGAACCGTCTGGTTCTGAAATTAAAGCTATTGCAGACAAGGTGAAAATGACATGAACCTGTGATTATTGAAGCATCACATTCATGAAAAGGACACAAAAGGGACACAAAAAATGTGAAAAAATACACGACATTGAAAAATGGGATTCCGTTGGTTCCTGCGTTGTTCACAGAAATGTTACATTGCCGCTGTCGCAGGGCTTTTCCTTCGAGCAGCTTCAATTGGCACAGAATTCGAATCAATGAAACTTCACCAACTTCCTTCTGCAAGTTCATACAGGTAATATGAAACATATTGCATTCACAATAATCTTCATCATTTCTACATCCAAAAACACGTTGCACAGTTTGCATGAATATTGAAGATGTAAGAATGTCATGCAATAACAAAAATTCAATTACATTTTAAATCATAAAATAGGAAGAATACACAGAAAGTCTCAGCATGACAGAAATTCATGTGACCAGGACAGCAGCCCAGCAGAATGGAAATCTGTCCCTGAATCCCAATACGTTTGCTTGCTCCATGTACCCAGTTGGAAACCTGTGTGAAGGAGCATGCAGTCTGACAGAGCACCTGAGAGAATCCTTCACTGTCTTATCTAAAGCTGCAATACGAGCTGTCTGTTCTGGCTGTGAGAGCGGTGGGGTAAAGGGAAGGACGTTGATATTCGGTAGTGTAGATTCACAATGCCCTCATCATGTTAATTTTGAAAACCCTCTGTAAGAAACAGCACAGCAAGAGAGGAACAGGAAGCGGCTATTCCAATCACGTGTCCTACCCTCCGTTTGGTATCATCATGGCTGACCAACACGTCAATGTCTTTACCTAGCTCATCCACAACATCCTGTCACACAACGGGATAAAGTCTTTTAAGCAATCGAACATTTCTGTGCATTTGATAGGGAAATGTGTTTAGAGACAATGGGTTTCTGCACGAAATTTGCAGGTTTTGCGAGTGAGCATCTGATTCTGGTCTGATCATGATTCCGTAAAAACTCACAACCGTGAAGGTAAGGAATTGCCTCTGGTCAGTAGCAGGACAAGAACTCCAGAAGACAGAATTGGCGATGAATCAGCACAACAATCAATGATTCAGCTGAAAACTGAACTAAACTCCAATTCTGCTGCGGTTCAAACTCACAAACTTTGTGGTGCAATGAAAAGCGTGTTAGATATCTACAAATTTGGTAAATTTGCTATTCTCAGTCGTGATCACACTGCAGCCCCATCTCCATAATCCCAGCTCAACCTGACTGGGTTCACACTATTTAAAGCTAACATTTCACTGGCCTTATTGAAAAGTTCCCAGCTTCATTCTTGCCCCATTGAAGGCTGCTCTCAATCAACTAATGTTTCTCCATCTCAATTATTGCATATCATTCTCTACCATCATCTTGAACTTTACAGTAAAATGATCGCTGTGCCCCAAAACCATCCCCTACCGACAGTGGATCCACTTGCCCCACCTCTTTCCCAAATAGCAGGTCCAACAGTACATGCTCTCTTGGGCTAGACCCATACTCCTGCAGTCAGCTCTCCTCCATGTAATCCAGGAACACTTGCCCCTCGTGACTCTTCACCACCAGTATCACTGTCTATATCTGCATAAAATAAGTTTCTAGGTAGAACTTATTCTGTAGTATTGTCATCGCTCTGAAATGACCCTGCATATTTATTCTCTCCATCATTTCTTTGGTTGTTGGCCGACAGAATGTACCACACAGTGTAATTGTATACTTTTTGTTCTGTAGCTCCAGCCAAATACATTCTGTCATTGAACGGATCCTCCTTCTCTTGGACTCCTTAACTGACGCTAATCTGAATCAATATGTCTACCTTCAACCTTTCCCTTCCCTTCTATCATTTTTGAATCCTTTATACTCAGCAATATTTAACACCCAGTCCTGCCATTCTTAAGCCAGCTCTCGGTGATCATTCCATCAGATTTCCACACACCAATCTGCATCTGGAACTCCCCGCACTCTGGGTATTCATATCTAAGCAGAGTACCTCAGATTAAGGCTTTCTTTCTTACTCCATCTTCCACTGATAAACCTGTTGATGTAAATTAGTACCAACTGTATCTCCCATTATTTTGAGAATCCTGGTAGGCTCCTCTACTATTCCTTTTTGGATCCTAAGCACACACCAAGTTATTTTCAACCCCTCCCACACACCCTGTATGACATTTATTCCCAGCTCTGTCACGTTAGCCCATCCAGCTTGTACAGTTGCTGGCTTCCCAGAATGAGTTCCAATGTCCCAAGAATCTGAAGCCCTTCCTGCTGCATCATCATTCCAGTCACACTGTCATCTACCTAAAACTCCGAGTTCTGTTCACACTTGGACACGGCACTGGGAGTATTCCAGGGATTGCCACATTTGAGGTCCCACTTGCTAACTATCCACCTAGCTCCCTAAATTCTGATGTCTAGACCACTTCACCCTTCCTACCCAGGTCATTCCGACCAACTTGGACATGACATTTGACTACTCATTGGCACTCGGACGAATGTCCTGCAGACACAGCGAAATTCTTAACCCCACTATCCTGGAATTATATACATGTAGACATCTTCTTCAATTTCCGCTCTCCCCTGTGTCTTTTACTTCTCCTTCCTTCTCCTTCCCCTCCTGTACAGTTAGGCTGCTTGTGGTACCACAGACATGGCTCTGACTACACTCACCTGAGCAGCCAACACCTACATCAGCTTCCAAACTGGGAAACTGAATTGGGAGGGAGACATCAGGCTATTCCTGGATTCTCTGACTGTTTGTCTTCAACTGCCTAGTCCCCTATTCCCTTCCGCATTCCAGTCCGTCATGTCTGCAGTGTGATCTGCTCTGTGTGTGTGCTATCCCCCTAACTCTCAGCATAACACAGTCTCTAGTCACTGTCTGAGCTCCAAGACCCAGTGTTCATCCAGGACATCAGCAGGGGCTAGGCCTTCCCAATGTAACAGAGTACATTTTCCATCTGAGAAATATGTCTTGCCATGTCTTAAAATGCAACATGCCTAGAGTTAATTACTTAATTAATTACTTAGAATGAAGTTAACATCAGGGAAATAACAAAATGGTTAAGTCCCTTATTCAACTCTGGCTTACTGAGGGAAATTTACTATACTAGCTCAGAATTTCACTTCTCCCTCTTATTTCTGTGTTCAACCCTTATTTCAGAAGTTGAAAAAATAAATTTGCTAACTTATAGCAATTAACGGACTGTTGCTTTTTACGGTGTATTTATCAGCCAATGAACTCACAGCCTTTTCTGTGATGGCTCTTGCACTTCTGTCAAACTCAGTGCAGGCAGGTCCCATCAGCAGAAAGTTATCTCTCTGACTCCCAGATACATATAATCTCCCAGCTCCCACTCCACCCTGCTCCATCACAGGGTCACCGTCTCTGTGACTCCCAGGGATGTGTACTCCTCCAGCTCCCACACCACTCCACTCCCTCCCAGGGTCACCGTCTCTGTGACTCCCAGGGATGTGTACTCCTCCAGCTCCCACACCACTCCACTCCCTCACAGGGTCACCGTGTCTGTGACTCCCAGGGATGTGTACTCCTCCAGCTCCCACACCACTCCACTCCCTCACAGGTTCATCGTCTCTGTGACTCGCAAGCACAATTAGGCCTCGATCCTCAGTGCTGATTTATATCCGCCCACTTTGCTGCCTCTGTAACTCCCAGGTGTGAGTTAGCCTCTAGCCTCTGCTCCAAGTTGCTCCCTCTCACAGTCACTCCCTCTGTGGCTCGGTGCTGATTTCCAGCCTCCTGCTCTGCTGTTTCTCCAACCCCAAGTTCCAGTCGGCCTTGATCCTCGTTGCTGATGTATATTTTTCCGCTTTGTGCTGCTTTCTCTCAGGTTCCCTCCCTTTGCGACTCCCACACTCACTCCATCACCGTCACACTGACCCCCTCACACTCAATCCATCACCGTCACACTGACCCCCTCACACTCACTCCATCACATTCACCCTGATCTCCTCAATCTCATTCCATCACCGTCACGCTCATCTCCCCACACTCACTCCATCCCAACCGCCCTGAAAACCCTCACACTCACTCCATCACATTCACCCTGACTGCCTCATACTCTTTTCATCACAGTCACCGCGATCCCCTCACACTCACTCCATCATTTTCACCCTGACACACTCACCTTCACGCCATCTGTGTCAAACTGACCCCCCCACACTCACTCCATCACTGTCACACAGACCCCCTCAAACTCACTCCATCACCGTCACACAGACCCCCACACACTCACTCCATCAAAGGTCACCCAGAGATCGTCACACTCACTCCATCATCATCACACTGACCACCTCACCCTCACGCTGTCTGCATCACACTGACCCCCTCACACTCACTCCATCACATTCACCCTGATCTCCTCAATCTCCTTCTATCACCGTCACACTCATCTCCCCACACTCACTCCATCCCCAATGCCCTGAACCCCTCACACTCACTCCATCCCATTCACCCTGACCGCCTCACACTCATTTCATGACTGTCACCGCGATCCCCTCACACTCACTCCATCTCCGTCACACTGACCACCTCAAACTAACCCCATCACCATCACCATGACCCTCTAAGACTCACTCCATCACCATCATCCTGACCTTCGCACTCACTCCATCAACCTCAGACTGATCCCCTCACACTCACTCCACCACCATTACCCTGACAACCTCACACTTACTCCATCATGCTCACCCTGACCTCCTCACACTCACTCCATCACCATCACCGTGACCCCGCACACTCACTCAATTACCGCCTCCCTGATCCCCTCACACTCACACGATTACGGTCACACTGAGCCCCTCACACTCACTCGGTCACCGTAACCCTGATTCCTTCACACTCACTCCATCACCGTCCACCTGACCCCCTCACACTCACTCCATCACTGTCTCCCTGACCCCCTCACACTCACTCCATCACTATCTCCCGGAACATCCCAAACTTACTCAGTCACCATCACCCTGATTCCCTCACACTCACTCCATCACCGTCATCCTGACCCCCTCACACTCACTCTATCTCTGTTACACTGACCCCATTAAACCCACTCCATCAGCATCACACTGACCCCCTCACACTCACGCCATCATTTTCACCCTGACGCCCTCACCCTCACGCCATCTGCGTCAAACTGACCACCCCACACTCACTCCATCACCATCACACAGACCCCCTCAAACTCACTCCATCACCGTCACCCTGACCCCCACACACTCACTCCATCAAAGGTCACCCAGAGATCCTCACACTCACTCCATCATCATCACACTGACTACCTCACCCTCACGCTGTCTGCGTCACCCTGACCCCCTCACACTCACTCCATCACTGTCACACTGACCCCCTCACACTCACTCCATCACAGTCACCATGACCCCCTTACACTCACTCCATCACAGTCACACTGACCCCCTCACACTCACTCCATCACAGTCACCATGACCTCCTCAATCTTACTCCATCACCGTCACACTCATCTCCCCACACTGACTAACTCCCCACCGCCCTGAACGCCTCACACTCACTCCATCACATTTACCCTGACTGCCTCACACTCATTTCATCACCGTCACCATGACACCCTCACACACATTCCATCACAGTCACCGCGATCCCCTCATACTCACTCCATCTCCGTCACAGGTGACCACCTCACACTAACCCCATCACCGTCACCATGACCCTCTAACACTCACTGCATCACCGTCATCCTGACCCTCTCGTACTCACTCCATCAGCTTCAGATGGATCCCCTCACACTCACTCCACCACCATTGCCCTGACAACCTCACACTCACTCCATCATCCTCACCCTGACCTCCGCACACTCACTTCATCACCGTCAGCGTGACCCCCTCACACTCACTCCATCAAAGGTCGCCCAGAGATCCTCACACTCACACGATTATGGTCACACTGAAACCCTCACACTCACTCGGTCACCGTCACCCTGATTCCCTCACACTCACTCCATCATTGTCTCCTTGACCCCCTCACATCACTCCATCACTGTCTCCCTGACCCTCTCACACTCACTCAGTCACTGTCACCCGATTCCCTCACACTCACTCCATCACTGTCTCCCTAAGCCCTCATACTCACTCGGTCACCGCCACCCTGATTCCCTCACTCTCACTCCTTCACCGTCATCCTGATCCTCTCACACTCACTCAATCAATTTCACACTGACCCCATTAAACTCACTCCATCAGCATCACACTGACACCCTCACACTCATTCCATCACCGTCAAACTGGCTCTCTCACACAAACTCTATCTCCGTCACACCGACCCACTCACACTCACTCCATCATCCTCAACCTGAGCCTCGCACCCTGACGCTATCTGCGTCACACTGACCCCCTCACACTCACTCCATCACCGTCATCCTGAACCTCTCACACTCGCTCCATCGCTGTCAACCTGACCCTCTCATACTCACTCTATCTCCGTCACACTGAACCCATTAAACTCACCATGTCCCTCTAACACTCACTGCATCAACGTCATCCTGACCCTCTCACACTCACTCCATCAAATTCACACTGATCCCCTCACACTCACTCCACCACCATCACCCTGACAACCTCACACTCACACGATTACGGTCACACTGAACCCCTCACACTCATTCGGTCACCGTGACTTTGACATCCTCACACTCACTCCATCACCGTCTCGCTGACCCCCCCACACTCATTGCATCACTGTCTCCCTGACCCTCTCACACTCAGTCAGTCACCATCACCCTGATTCCCTCACACTCACTCCTTCACCGTCACCCTGACCACCTCACACTTGCTCCAACACCGTCACCATGACCCCCTCATAATCACTCCATCACCGTCTCCCTGACCCCCTCACACTCACGCGATCCCAGTCACACTGCACCCTCACACTAACTTGTCAACGTTACCCTGATTCCCTCACAGTCACTCCATCACCGTCTCCCTGACACCCTCACACTCACACCATCTCCGTCTCACTGAACTCCCTCACACTCACTCCATCACCGTCACCATGAACCTCTCACACTCACTGTACACTGTCATCCTGACTTCTCGAAATCAATCTATCAACTTCACACTGATCCCCACACACTCACTCCATCACCATCATCCTGACAACCTCACACTCACTCTATCAGCGTCACACTGACCCACTCACACTCAGTCACCATCATCCTGACAACCTCACACTCACTCTATCAGCGTCACACTGACCCACTCACACTCAGTCAGTCACCATCATCCTGACATCCTCACACTCACTCCATCATCATCACCCTGACCCCGTCACCCTCACGCCATCTGTGTCGCAGTGATCCCCTCACACTCACTCCATCACCATCATTCTGACATCCTCACACTCACTCCATCATCGTCACCCTGTCCCCCTCACACTCACACCATCTACGTCACACTCATCCCCTCACACTCACTCCATCAGAGTCACCCAGACCGCCTCAGACTCACTCCATCACCGTCACCCTGACCCCTTACACTCACGCGATCCCAGTCACACTGCACCCTCACACTCACTCGTTGAACGTCACCCTGATTCCCTCACACTCACTCCATCACCGTCTCCCTGACACCCTCACACTCACACTATCTCCGTCACACTGAACCCCTCACACTCACTCCATCACCATCATCCTGACCCACTCGCTCTCTCTCCATCAACTTCACACTGATGCACTCACACTCACTCCATCACTATCATCCTGACACCCTCACACTCACACCATCTCCGTCACACTGAACTCCCTCACACTCACTCCATCACGATCACCATGACCCTCTCACACTCACTGCATCACCGTCATGCTGACTTCTGGAACTCACTCTATCAACTTCACACTGATCCCCACACACTCACTCCATCACCATCATCCTGACCCACAGACAATCGCACCATCACCGTCACCATGACACTCTCATACTCATTCCATCACCGTCTCCCTGACCCCCTCACACTCACGCGATCCCAGTCGCACTGAAGCCTCACACTCACTCGTTCACCGTCACCCTGATTCCCCCATACTCACTCCTTTACCGTGACACTGGCCCAACCACACTCAATCCATTACCGTGACACTGACCCCCTCGCACTCACTCCATCGCATTCACCCTGATCCCCTCACCGTCACTCAATTACTGTCAAACTTATACCCTCACACTTACATTATCACGGTCACCCTGACCCTCTCACACTCACTCCATCAACATCACCCTGACCCCCTCACACTTACTCCTTCACCATCAACCCTGACCCTCTCATACTCGCACCATCAATGTCACCATGAGCCCTCACACTCACGCCATCACCATCACCGTGACCCCCTCACACTCACTCCATCATGGTCACCCTGACCCTCTCACACTCACTCCATTACCGTCACCCTGACCCCTCACACTCACTTCATCTCCATCTCCCTGACCCGATTAAACTCGCTCCTTCACTGTCACTCTGACCCCTTTGCACTCACTCGATCACCATCACCCTGACCCCCACACACTCACTCCATCACCATCACACTGACATCAGCACACTCACTCCATCATCCTCACCCTGACCCCCTCACACTCACACCATCTGCATCACACTGAAGCCCTCACACACATTCCTTCAACGTCACCCTGACTCATTGACACTCACTGCATCACCGTCACCATGACCCCTTCACACTCACACCATCACCATCACACTGACATCATCACACTCACTCCACCACCGTCTCCCTGACCCCCTCACCCTTTCACTATCTGCGTAACACTGACCCCCTCACACTCACTCCATCACCGTCTCCCTGACCCCCTCACACTCACGCAATCCCAGTCACACTGAACCCTCATACTCACTCAGTCACCATCACCCTAACCCTCATACTCACTCCATCACCGTGCCACTGACCATCTCACACTCACTCCATCACCATCGCCCTGATCCCCTGACCCTCACTCCATCACCGTCACACTTATCCCGTCACACTAACATTAACACGGTCACCCTGATTCTCTCACAATCACTCTAACTCAATCGCACTGAACCCCTCGCACTCACACCATTACACTCACCCTGACCTACTTACACTCACTCCATCTCCATCACACTGACACCCTCACACTCACTCCATCACCCGCACACTGACCCACTCAGATGCACTACATAACTGTAACATTGAACCCCTCACACTCACTCCACCACCGTCTGCATGACCCATACACACTCACTCCATCACCCTCACCTGACCCCTTCACACTCACTCCATCAACATCACCCTGTCCCTCTCACACTCACGCCATCATCGTCACCCTGACCCCACACAATTAATCCATCACCATCACCCTGACATCGTCACACTAACTCCATCATCCATCATCGTCACCCTGACACCGCACATTCACTCCATCACCATAACTCCATCACCGTCACCTTTACCCCCTCATACTCACTCCATCACCGTCAAACTGACACCCTCACGCTCACTCCATCACCGTCACCCTGGCCCCGAACACTTATTCCATCACCGTCACCCTGACATCCTCACACTTACTCCATCATCGTCACCCTGACCCTGCACACTCACTCCATACCATAACCCTAACCCACTCACACTCATTACATCACCGTCACCCTGACCCCGACAGACTCACTCCTTCCCCATCACTTTAAAACCCTCACACTCAATCCATCACCCTCACAGTGATCCCCTCAGATGCACTACATCACTGTCACATTGACACCTTCAAAATCACTCCCATCACCATCACCCTGACCCACACACACTCAATCCATCAACATCACCCTGTCCCCCTCACACTCATGCCATCACCGTCACCTTGACCCCCTCAAACTCAATCCATCAACATCTCCTGGACCCCCTCACACTCACTCCTCCACCGTCTACCCTGACCCTCTCACACTCCCACCATCAACGTCACCATGTCACCCTCACACTCACTCCTTCACGATCACCCTGACCCCCTCACATTCACTCCTTCACCGTCACCCTGAGCTCTCACACTCGGTCCATAAACATCACCCTGACCCCCTCACCCTCACTCCATCATGTTCCACCTGCCCCCCTCCCACTCACTCCATCTCCGTCACACTGACCCCAGTAAACTCGCTCGTTCACCATCACTCTGACCACCTCACACTCACTCCATCTCCGTCACCTGGACCCGCTCACACTCACTCAGTCACCGTCACCCTGACCCCCCACACACACTCACTCCAACACAATCACACTGATGCCGTCACCCTCTCTCCATCAACGTTACACTCATGCCCTCACACTCACAACATCACTGTCACCCAGACTGCCTCATACTCACTCTATCACCATCACTCTGACCCCCTCACACTCACTCCATCACCGTCACACTGACATCATCACACCCACTCTATCACCATCACACTGGCCCCCTCACACTCACTCCATCTCCGTCTCACTATCCCCGTTAAACTAACTCCATCAGCGTCACACTGACACCCTCACACTCCATCACCATCAAACCGACCCCCTCACACTCACTCCATCACCATCACCCAGACCCACTCACACTCACTCCATCACCATCACCCTGACATCCTCATACATACTCCATCATTGTCACCCTGACCCCTCGCATTCACTCCATTGCCATCACCCTAACCTGCTCACACTCATTCCATCACCGTCACCTTGACCCCGACACACTCACTCCTTCTTCATCACTTTGACAACCTCACACTCATTCCATCACCCTCACACTGACCCCCTCAGATGCACTACATCACTGTCACATTGACCCCCACACTCACTCCATCACCGGCTGCATGACCCATACACATTCACTCCATCACCCTACCTGACCCCCTCACACTCACTCCATCAACATCACCCTGTCCCCCTCACACTCACGCCATCACCATCAACTTGACCTCCTTACACTCACTCCATCACCGTCAACCTGACCCCCTCACACTCACTCATTCACTGTTAACCCTGAACCCCTCACACTCGCACCATCAACGTCACCTTGACCCCTCACACTCACTCCATCATGGTCACCCTGCCACCCTCACACTCACTCAGTCACCATCACCATGAACCCCACACCATCACACTGATGCCGTCACCCTCTCTCATTCAGCGTCACACTCATGCCCTCACACTCACACCATCACTGTCACCCATACTGCCTCATATTCACTCTATCACCGTCACGCTGACATCCTCACACTAACTCCATCATCGTCACCCTGACACCGCACATTCACTCCATCACCATATCTCTGACCCGCTCACACTCATTACATCACCATCACCCTGACCCCAACACAATCACTCCTTCTCCATCACTCTGACCCCTTCGCACTCACTCCATCACCATCACCCTGACCCCCACACACTCACTCCATCACCATCACACTGACATCATCACACTCACTCCATCATCCTCACCCTGACCCCCTCACACTCACACCATCTCCGTCACACTGAACCCCTCACACTCCTTCACCGTCACCCCGACCCATTCACACGCACTGCATCACCGTCACCCTGACCCCCTCACCCTCACGCCATCTGCGAAACACTGACCCCCTCACACTCACTCCATTACCGTCTCCCTGACCCCCTCACACTCACGCGATCCCAGTCACACTGAACCCTCATACTCACTCAGTCACCATCACCCTAATTCCCTCATACTCACTCCATCACCGTGCCACTGATGCACTCACACTCACTCCATCACAGTGACACTGACCAACTCACACTCACTCCATCGCCTTCGCCGTGATCCCCTGACCATCACTCCATCACCGTCACACTTATCCCGTCACACTCACATTAACACAGTCACGCTGATTCTCTCGCAATCACTCTAACTTAATCTCACTGAACCCCTCGCACTCACACTATTACCCTCACCCTGACCCACTCACATTCACTCCTTCTCCATCAATTTGACCCCCTCACACTCACTCCATCACCTTCACCCTGACCTACTCACTCTCACTCATTCACCATCTCCCTGACCCCCTCACACTCACTCCATCTCTGTCACACTGACGACCTCACACCGAAGCAATCACAGTCACAGTGACGCCCTCACACTCACTTCATCACCCTCACACTGACCCCCTCAGATGCACTACATCAATGTCACATTGACCCCCTCACACTCACTCCACCACCGTCTGCATGACCCATACACACTCACTCCATCACCCTCACCTGACCCCCTCACACTCACTCCACCATCATCACCCTGGCCGCAGCACACTTATTCCATCATCGTCACCCTGACCCCGCACACTCACTCCATCACCATAACCCTGACCCGCTCACACTCATTACATTACCATCACCCTGACCCTGACACACTCACTCCTTCTCCATCACTTTGACACCCTCACAATCACTCCATCAGCCTCACACTGACCCCCTCAGATGCACTACATCACTGTGACATTGACACCTTCACAATCACTCCATCATCGTCACCCTGACCCACACACTCTCACTCCATCACCATCACCCTGACCACACACACACTCACTCCATCACCCTCACCCTGACCACCTCACACTCACTCCATCAACATCACCCTGTCCCCCTCACATTCATGCCATCACCGTCACCTTTACCCCCTCACACTCACTCCATCACCGTCACACTGACATCCTCACACTTACTCCATCATCGTCACCCTGACCCTGCACACTCACTCCATACCATAACTCTGACCCACTCACACTCATTATATCACCGTCACACTCACCCCGACACACTCACTCCTTCCATATCACTTTGACACCCTCACACTCACTCCATCACCCTCAAAGTGATCCCCTCAGATGCACAACATCACTGTCACATTGACACCTTCACAATCACTCCCATCACCGTCACCCTGATCCACACACACTCACTCCATCAACATCACCCTGTCCTCCTCACACTCATGCCATCACCGTCACCTTGACCCCCTCACACTCAATCCATCAACATCTCCTGGACCCCCTCACACTTACTCATTCACCATCTACCCTGACCCTCTCACACTCCCACCATCAACGTCACCATGTCACCCTCACACTCACTCCTTCACGATCACCCTGACCCCCTCACATTCACTCCTTCACCGTCACCCTGAGCTCTCACACTCGGTCCATAAACATCATCCTGACCCCCTCACCCTCACTCCATCATGTTCCACCTGCCCCCTCCCACTCACTCCATCTCCGTCACACTAACGCCAGTAAACTCGCTCGTTCACCATCACTCTGACCACCTCACACTCACTCCATCACCGTCACCTTGACCCGCTCACACTCACTCAGTCACCGTCACCCTGATCCCCCCACACACACCCACTCCAAAACAATCACACTGATGCCGTCACCCTCTCTCCATCAACGTTACACTCATGCCCTCACACTCACAACATCACTGTCACCAAGACTGCCTCATACTCACTCTATCACCATCACTCTGACCCCCTCACACTCACTCCATCACCGTCACACTGACATCATCACACCCACTCTATCACCATCACACTGGCCCCCTCACACTCACTCCATCTCCGTCTCACTATCCCCGTTAAACTGACTCCATCAGCGTCACACTGTCACCCTCACACTCCATCACCATCAAACCGACCCCCTCACACTCACTCCATCACCGTCAACCAGACCCACTCACACTCACTCCATCACCATCACCCTGACATCCTCATACATACTCCATCATTGTCACCCTGCCCCTTCGCACTCACTCCATTGCTGTCACCCTGACCTGCTCACACTCATTCCATCACCATCACCTTGACCCCAACACACTCACTTCTTCTCCATCACATTGACCCCCTCACACTCACTCCATCACCCTCACACTGACCCCCTCAGATACACTACACCACTGTCACATTGACCCCCTCACACTCACTCCACCACCGTCTGCATGACCCATACACACTCACTCCATCACTCTCAACTGACCCCCTCACACTCACTCCATCAACATCACCCTGTCCCCCTCACACTCACGCCATCACCGTCAACTTGACCTCCTTACACTCACTCCATCACCGTCACCCTGACCCCCTGACACTCACTCATTCACCGTCACACTGACTCTCTCACACTCGGTCCATCACTGTCACCATGACCCCCTTACACTCACTTCAACACCATCACCGTGACCCCCTCACACTCACTCCATCTTGGTGAAGACAGAACTGAAGTAGTGGCTTCATAGTTCTGCCATTTCCCTATTCTCCATTCTCCATTCTCTGGTTTCAGTTTGTAAGAAAGCTGCACTTGTTTTGTCATATTTCTCACATTGACATAATTTAACAAGTTATTACAGTTCACTCTTATAACCCTTGTGAATATACTCTTCAGAAACTCATCAATTCCTGCCATAAATTGCTCAATAATTGACCTGCCACACCATATACTCACAGGAGCATAGATTCTGTGCCAACAGAAATACAGCACGATCTATATTAGTCCCACTTTCCTACATCAGGCCCATAGCCAGGAATGTTATGATACTTCTAAGTGCTTGTCCAAGTACTTTTTAACGATCGTGAGGTTACTCGTGATAATTCCCCTCTCAGGAAGTAATCCTAGAACCCAAAACACTATTGGTGAAAAAAATAAATATTAAAATTCTCTCTGAACCTCTAACTCTTCACTTTAAAGTTGTGCTCCTTTGTTCTTGACCCTCTGACTAAAAGGAACAGCTGCTGTCTATCCACCCTGTCCGTGTCGCTTATAATCTTATCCTTCAGAATCACTGACTCTTCAGCTTTCTCTGCTCCAAAGTAAACAACCCGAGCTTATCCAGCCTCTCTCCATCGCTGATATGCTCCATCCCATGGGACATCCTGGTGAATCTCCTCTGCACCCTCTCCAGTACAATCACATCCTTCCTGGAATGTGGCTCCCAGAACAACATACAGTACTCAATTTTGTTCCAACCAAAGCCCTGTATAGCTCTTATAATCTACACCCTGATTAGGAAACGCAACACCGAAGGTCCAATTTGTAACTAGTCCATTAACCTATCCAGTCACATTCAGGGATTTGTGGAAAGTACACCCTGAGCTTCCCAGTGTACTGCCATTCATTGAGTCCTCCCCTGCCTGGTTCCTTCTCACAAAGTGCATCACCTCAAATCTATCAGGGTTACATTCTATCTGCCATTGATCTGCCCATCTGGCCATTCCATCTGCATCTTCCTGTAACTTAACGCCTTCCTCCTCACTGCTAACCACCCAGCCAATCTTTATGTCAAACATACACTTACTTATCATACCTCTCCCACTCGCCACCTAGCCCCCTCCACATTCACATCTTTTATTAATGAATAAAATAAGGGACACAGCACTGATCCCTGTGGTACACCAGGGGACATTGGTCTCCAGTCACACAAACAGCCTTCTCCCACCACCCTCTGCGTCCTGACACTAACACAATTTTCATTGTAACTTGTCACTTCATATTGTGAGATTTTACTTTATTTTTCAGTTTCCCAGGTGGAAATCTTTTCAAAGGCCTTCCTACACAACAAAACAATCGACAACCTCAAACTAATTCAATCAAAACTATTGCTTGCGACTTCCTTCTGATAAAGTTATGTTGATTATCCCTGATCAAATCTTGCGACTCTGATTGGAGTTCAATTTTCTCCTTCACTATGTTCTTCATTAGTTTCCTTCACAGTGATGTAATACTAGCTCGTCTATATTTCCCTGGTCTGTCTCTCCCACCCTTACTATGAAGTGGAATCCTATGAGCCGTTCTCCAGTTCTCTGGCACCTCCCCTATGGTCAGATTCTAATTAAAATATTCAGTGAGGGTATTTCCTCCCTTGACCCCAACAGCCGACTAAGATACAACACTTTCAGACATGGAGATTGGACCAAATTTGTACAGAACAAAATCTCAAATCCCTGCTCATATTTTACATCAAACTGTTCAAGAGTTGTCCAGTCCATCTTCTTGAATTCTGTACCTGTCTCCTCCTTCTCCCAAGTAAAATAGATGTGAAGGTCTCATGTTACAATCCATCAATGTTCTTGACACACAGCTTGACACACAGATTGACCCTTTGGTTTCTAATGGACACTAACTGTTTGCTGATTATTCTGTTCTCCTTGTCTGTGTAGAATAGCATGGGATTCTCCCTTATCTCGCCTACTTGTACGTCGCCATGCCCCTCTGTTATTCAGTGCCCGCTATGTTTCTAAGTTTCACTGCAATCACCTCTCATGTTTTGACACTCGAGATCACAGGCTGAGTTTCCCTGTCAGACAATATTGCCATTTTAGAGATTACTCTGGATAATACCTTTTGCAGTTCCTCTGGAGTTAATATATCCTTTCTTAGATTGGGACTCCGAATGATACAAATAACTCTAAGTGTAGTGTCATGAACACTCGATACAACTGGTGCACGACATCCTCTTTATTTCAATTACATTCACATGAATGTAAACCTAATTTTTACTTAGCTACTTGCATATGTTCTTCCTAATACCTCTCCCTTTAACTTTTATTATGAGCTTTCTGCGTGAGTTTTTTTAAAGAGCTCATGAATATCCAACTATACGTTATACATTGGTTCTTCAATGCCTATGTCCACAAGAATCATCTTCAAACCATTCCAAAAAAAATGTTTTCCACTTCTGGTTTTCCTTTCATCACTACATTCTCACACTCCCCAGTTATGTTATTACCTTCTATATATCTAGTAGCATGTTCTTTGTAATCGAATCCAACAGACACCCCAGTGCGGATGACAAGATAGTTGGTCTGTAGTTCACCACTCTCCAAATTCATCCTTTCTTATACTATTGGATAATATTTAAATCTTTGCCTTATCCAGATTGGCTAAATGCCTTTCGGGAATCTGTTGGAAAATAAAAGGAAAATCCGCAATGCAATCAACATGTCTATTGCTACTTCCTCTGAAATTCTTGTATGCAGTACATCTAGTCTGTCAGATTTATAAATGCTCAATCCAGCTTTCTTGTCAAAGATAACCCCAACACCGATAAGAATGATCTTAGACTTTACTTACACAAGTCCCATCGTTACCACGTATTTCTGGGAGAATTTCTGGACATTTTTCCATGAAGATAGACACAAAGAAACTGTTTCTTTTCCCTGCGATTTCTCTGTTCTCTGCAATAAATTATCCTGTACGCCCACCAACTGTTCCACATTTTTAGTTTTTTTTTCATACACTGATAGACGCTTTTTAGCGGTCTTTATGTTTTTTTTTCGTTTGCACACTTTTTCTCTTTTTGATTTTATTCTCAGTTTCTTGGTCATCCTTTGCTGGGTCCTACAGCTCTCTGAATCCACTGGCTTACCGCAACACTTGGCATTTTTCTAATCTGCCTCCTTTCATCTAATAGGTAGATGAAGGTGGGGTTGAAAGTGATAGTCAGAGAGGAAGGAGGTTGGAACAGACTGATAGGGAGGAAGATGGACACATAGGAATGTTCAAAAGAGCGATGCTGACCTGGAAGGTTGGAATGGGATAAGGTGGGATTAGGGGAAATGGGGAAATCAACTATGATCCCCTGTGGTTGGAGGGTCCTGAGGCAGATGAGGAGGCTTTCTTTCTCCAGGCTTCTGGTGGTTCTGGTTTGGCGATGGAGCAGTTCTAGGACCCTCACGTCCTTGGCAGAGTGGGAAGGGGAGTTAAAGTGCTCAGCCACAAGGCGATGGAGTTGTTCAATATGGCTGTCCCAGAGATGTTCTCTGAAATGATCCACAAGTTGACCTCCTGCCTCGCCAATGTAGAGAAGATCACATTGGGTTTAATGGATGCAGCAGATCAGGCGTTCTGTCTCCCTTCATCACCTATCACTTTCAACCCCACCTTCATCTACCTACCGCAATCCCAGCTACCTCTCTCCTGCCTCACCCCCTTCTCATTTATCCCTCAGCCCCCTTGGCCCAGAAGCTTTTTCCTGATGAAGGGCTTATGCCTGAAACATCGATTTATCTGCTCTTAGTATGCTGCCTGACTGTGCTTTTCCAGCACCACACTCTTCGACTCTGATCTCCAGCATCCGTAGTCCCCACTTTCTCCTCACACCTTCATGGCTTGCCTGACTCAGATTTATAACGGTTACTGCAAATAAAACAAAAACTATCATGTACTCAAACAGCATAAAAGAAAACCAATACATTGTGGTCACTGTTCCCAAAAGGTCCTTTCCAGCAAAAGTTTCAATTAGCTCATCCGATCATTCAACACCAATTCCTAAATACCCTGAATGGCGCCCATTTATCATTAAAAGATGGAAACCCTCCACTGGGATAATTAGAATCCATGGAGATTGGTATTAAGCACAGTCACTGAACAAACACCGGGAAAATTAGCAAAGGCTACGATAACACATGAATGGGCACGGCAAAACAATCAACAGACAGGAGTATTCCCTCCCAGTTGGGGAACACTTCAGTGGTCCAGGATATTTAACTTCGGACCTTCTGGTGACCATCCTTCAAGGGGGACTTCGGGACAGGCAGCAGCAGCACCCATAGGGAGGGCCTCAACTGGGGCCTTGGGTTCATGTCACATTGCAGGTGACCACCATTGTACTACACACACACACACAGGCACACACACACACACGCAGGCACACACACACAGGCACACACACACACACATACACACACATGCATACACACACACACATGCATACACACACACACAGGCACACACACACACGCACACACACACACAGGCACACACACACACAGGCGCACACACACACATGCACACACACAGGCACACACACACACACACACACGCACACAAACGCACACACACACACACGCACACACATAGACGTGCACATACACAGGCACACACACACACATACACACACACACACAGGCACTCCTATACACACACATACGTACGGACACATATGTACACAGAAACGCACACAGACACACACACACCCTTACAGACACACAGTCTCACAGGCATCCGCTCAGAGACTTAGACCACTCTACACTCATGCATACACATATACACTCTCGCTCACTGATACTAAGCCCCCCCACCCCAGACACACACACACTACCACACTCACACACGCACCCCCTCACAGACTTAAGACACTCTACATCACTACACACACAGATACACTCCATCTCACACCCACAACCCACAACTAAGAGAAACACACACACAGAGACAGACAAAGACCCACATGCACACATATATTTTGTGGGGTGAATTTGTACTTGCAGAGTTACATTGTACTTTGCTCAAAAACTGCATGCATTCATGTAGAACTCTGAGATCAAAAACTGCATGAATTCATGTAAAACTCTGTTATCTCACTTTTCAGATTAGAATCAATCTAAACATTATGGTATAGACAGAGAACACAGGGGCTAACACCTTCAAAATATTGTCTAACTAACACTCGTTGTTATTGCTAACCTGAGAATGCAACTTTAAAAGAAAAAAGTTTTGTAATTTACACATGAAAGAAATGAAACTATCATGATATTCGAACAGATGAAAGACTCAACAGACAATCAAGGTATTTTACAATGTATAATTTCAGTTACATCACACTATAAATTTTTGAGATAAATCCTCTGCCTTAGACGTGTGTCCTCCACTGTCACCTGATGAAGGAGCGGCGCTCCGAAAGCTAGTGTGCTTCCAATTAAACCTGTTGGATGAAAACATGGTGTTGTGCGATTTTTAACTTTGTACACCCCAGGCCAACACCGGCATCTCCAAATCATGACTGAACAAACAGGCTCAATTAACCAGTTCCACACATCATTTTTCATATCACTATAAAAGGGAACATTTATCGGGTTTGGATGGAATGAATGAGGGTTGCTGAGGGATGGACCAAAAATCTTTAAATCTTTTTTTAAAACTTGTATATGAGAGGATTAAAAGGCACTGCAATGGTCTATATGTGTTCCACTCTGTTTATGAAAGGAGGCAGTTATAAAATAACAGATCGGATGCATAAAAAAAAGTCGGGTGAGCAAGTTTCTAGATACCTTAACCCAAAGTATAATACTTATTGACCACTGTGAGGATACACCTGGTTTTAAGTGCACTGTTATCAAATCCTATCATAACCTTGAGACAGAGCATTGAGACTGCTGCTCAGGAACAGACCGAAGCAATTCTGTCCCTCTGGACCTCTTACAAAGGGATAGGAGAAGGCCATTCAGCCCATATTAGTCTGTTGCTCCTTGAAAAGGTGGAAAACTAAAATATTGGCACATTTTGCCAACAGAATCATTCAAAACGAAGAGATATGTCGCTGCAGCTGTATGAGGTGTCACTGAGAGGGCACCTGGAGTACATTGTGTTGTTTGTGCTTATGTAACTGAGAAAGGATGGACCTCCATCAGATACAGTTTAATGACTGCTCGTAATCCATGGGTTGCTGTGGCATTTAATGTCTCGGATCTGTTACACAAGGACAGGAGGATGCCATTCAGCCTTTCCAGTCTATTACAGAGGGTCACGAGGAGCCCATTCAGCCTCTCGAGCCCGTTACAGAGGGGCAGGAAGTGTTTCTTTAACTTTCTGTTACACATAAATATTAGTTTTAAATTAGTTGTGCAATAGGAAAGACCTGCTGTAAACATTAAACTTCTAACTTTGAATAAGGCCAATTTTGAAAGTGTTAGGCGAGCCCTGTGAAAGGCTGATTGGAATACCCTATTCACAGGTAAAGGGATGGTTGGAAAACGCAAGGCCATCAAAACCTGGTTTCAGAGAGTCCAGAGCCAACGTGTTCCCGTTAGTGAGAGGGGCAAGGCTGGTGGGTGCAGGGAGTGCTGGATGGCTAGATATATTGATGCTCTGGTCAAGGTAAGGAAGGAGGCATATGTCAGGTAAACAGAGCTGAGATCAAGTGAATACTGAGAGGTGTGTAAGGGCAGCAAGTGTACAGTCAATGGGGAATTCGGGCCAGAAAAATGTGGACAAGGGATGGCTTTAGAAATACGGTTAATGAGGTATTGAAGAAATTATAAAATCCTTTAATGTCAAAAGATTAACTGGGGAGAGAATAGGGCCCCTTTAAGATCAGTAAGGCTACCTGTGTATGGAACCACAGGAGATTGGAGGGATACGAAATATGTATTTCTTCTCAGTATTTAATGTGGAGGAGGTTACAAGAGCGAGAGAATGAAGAAATATATAGTGATACCTTGAAAGTGTCTATATTACAAGGAGGTGTTGGATATTTTAAAACACATAAAGGTGAACAAATCCCTGGGACCTGAGCAGTTGTATCCCAAATATTTGTGGAAGCTAGGAAATAGATTGCTCAGCATTTTGCTGATATATTTGTAATATTGATTTCCACAGGTGAGGTGAAAATAGACTGGAGGGCTGCTAACATAGTGTCATTATTTAAGAAAGTAAGGCAAAAAAACAGGTAACTATAGATCGGTGAACCTGACGTCAATGGTGACTAAATTGTTGGAGGGGATTTCGAGGAAAAAGATCGATATGCATTTGGAAAGACAAGGACTGAAGAGGGCTTTGTACATTGGAGATCACATCCCACTGACTTGGTGGAATTTTTTGAGGAAGTGATGAAGATGATTGATGAAGGCAGGAGAATGGATGTTGTCTTTATGGAATTCAGTCAGAAAACCAAAATGTTCTACATGGTAGACTGGTTAATAAGATTAGACTGCCTGGGATCCAGGGAGAGTTCGCCATTTAGATCCAATTTTTTCTTGAATATCGGAGACAGGCCGTGACAGTGGACATTTGTTCATTAAACCTGGAGACCTGTGACCAGTGGCGTGCCGCAAAGATCAATAGTGGGTCCACTGCCTTTTGTCACTGATACAAATCATTTACATTTGAGTATATGAAGCATGCTAAGTAAGGTTGTAGATAATAACAAATTTGTTGATGCACTCGACAGTGAAGAATGATCTCTCAGACTATAATGGGACTTTGCTGAGGTGAGCCGAGGAGTGGCAGATGGAGTTTATTTTAGATAATTGTGAACTGTTGCATTTTACCAAGATACATCAAGGCAAGACATACAGGTAGGGTTCTGTCGAAAGCTGCCAATCAAGGAGAACTCCATCGAAATTATCGAATCCCTACAGTGAGGAAACAGGCTTTTTGGCCCATCGAGGCCACACCGAACCTCTAAACAGTATCCCACTGGACAAACCCCTACCCTATCCCTCTTAGCCTGCATTTCTCATGGCTAATCCACCTCACCTACACATCCCTGGGTACTTTACGCAATTGAGCAGGGCCAACCTACCCTTATCTGTATATCTTTAAACTGTCAGAGGAAAACATAACATCCGGGGGAAACTCATGCAGACAGGGGGAGAATGTGCAAACTCCACACAGGCTGTCATTCAAGGATGGAGTTAAACCCAGATCGCTGTGCTCTGAAGCAGCAATTCTAGTCACTGAGATACTGTGTCACCTTGTGGTGCAGGTTCTCTGTCCCTTGAAAATGCCATCACAGGTAGACAGCGCAGTGAAAAAGGCACTTGGTGATCTTCCCTTTATTGGTCCGTGCTTTGAGTCGAAACATTTTAATGACATGTTGCATCTGTCCAGGACATTGGTTTGGCCACTTTTGTAATATTGCCTTCAATTCTGTTCTCCCTGCTGTCGGAAAGACATTGTCAAACTTGAAAGGGTGCAGAAGAGACTTAAAATAATGTTGCAGATGTTGGATGGTTAGAGTCACAGGGAGAGTTTGAACAGTTTGAACATTTTCAAGTGTTGAGGTTGAGGGGTGACCTTAAAGGGGTTTATAAAATCATGAGGGGCATAGATAAGGTAAACAGTCAACATCTTTTACCCAGGATAGGCGAGTCCAAAATTAGAAGACAAAGGTTTAAAGTGAGAGGGGAAAGATTTAAAAAGGAACATGAAGGACAACATTTTCACACAGAGGCCGCTGTGTGTATCGATTGAAAAGCCAAAAGAGGTGGTGGGGGCAGGTACACCATTTAAAAGGCATTTGGATGGATTCATGCATGGGAAGTGTTTAGTGGGAGATGGGCCAAGTGCTGGCAAGGGGGACGAGATTTATTTAGGATATTTGGTCGGTATGGACGATCAAACTGAAAGGTCTTTTTCCATGCTGTATATCTCTGAAACTCTTTTCCCTCTTGAGTGTATAACACAGGAACAGGAAGAGGCTATTCAGCTTCTGAATTCTGTCAGTCAGCTTGTTTGTTCAATTACTAAAAGTAAAATACAAAAATACATCATTCAGATTTTGTTGGTGTTTTACAGAAACGGGAGAAAGGCTTTTAGTCAAGAGAAGCTGTAAGGAATGTGAAGAGGCCATTCGGGCCCTCGACTCCATTCCACAGGAGCAACAGGTGAGCATAGAGATATTGGAGCCTGTCAGTCAGTAGCAGGAGGGGGACATCTACTATCACAAACCTTGGATCAGGTGGGAGTCACTCAGCTGCCCAAGATTGGGACACATAACAGGACGCAATCATTCAACTGCTTGAGATTGGGGCACAGGGACAGGGGGAAGTCACTCAGAGCTCGAAACTGGGGCACAGGGAAATCTGGAGGTTGTGAGGCCCCAGCATTCTGTTATGCAAGGACAGCAGGAGGTGACTCACTCCCCACCAGTATGGGACACTGGGAGAGAAGGGGAGTTTGCTTGGAACAAACAGAAATATATGAATAAGTTGCATTAGTGATCCATTCAATCCTGCCCCACCATTCACTAAGACCACGGCTGATCTGATGGTGATTCCCTCATTCCATTTTACGGAGACTGTCCTCTCTGTAGCCTCAGCTCCATTTGTTGGTCATGTTGCAGACTCAGATGCTCCAACAACACTCACCATGACTCATCCAGAAGGATGGGTCTAACTGGATGAGTCAGGATTTGAGGGGTCCAATGACAAGAATGAAAACACAACATAAAGGTATTGTCAGATGTTTCGTCCTCTCACATTCGCAATCCAACTCACATAACCAGCCCATCCATTACATATTCAAGATGGAGCACTGTGTAGATCCGGCTAGTGTACAGCTGTATGCAACCCAGCAATGTCCAGAGTGAAACTCTATGCAGTCCACACCAATGCTTGATCTATAATCCTGGACTAAATGTTCAGTGTGGGGAGCTGTGCAGTCCGCACTGGGTCATTCAGATACAAACCCAGGCTGTTGCATTGTTCGGTATCACTGTATTAGATCACTGCCCATTGTGGTGAAAAATGTAAGCAATGCTGGAAGTGACAGAATGTGCAGTTCCCATCCATTTACAGCTCCATATCTGCACTGTACCTTGACATGGGGTGCTGCGAATATGAAAATCAATGTGAGGAAGAGATATAAATGGAAACAAATTAAATACCAATAGTTCTGATTAAGGCGCATATCACTCTAGTATTTAAAGTTGAAATAACTGAGATAATATCCAATGAGGTTTTGTGAACAGGACAAAGAACTAAGAGGGGGATGATGATGGTTGCACTATAAGCCTCCAAATAATCAATGGGAATTATAGGAACAAAATTTCAGGGACACTGGCGAGACTTGCAGGAGCAATAGGATTGTTATAATAGGTGATTTTAATTTTCCTAACATAGACTGGGACTTCCAGATGGGTTAAAAACTTAGATGGAACATCATTTGTTTAATGTGTTCAGAAAAGCTTCCACAAGCAATACAGAGAGGTTCCTATTGGGGAAGGGACTAACTCGACCTACTGTTGGGAAATAAGGTCAGATAGGTGACGGAGGTAAAGTGGGCGAGCATTTTGGGAAAAGTGACCAGAGCTGTATTAGTTTTAAAATAGTAATGGTAGGGACAAAATTGGTCTACGGAATGAAGTTCTAAATTGGGGCAAGGCGTATTTTGTTGGAATTAGACAGGGGATTGCAGGGGATGTTTGGAGTAGTTTGTTTCGAGGTAAAACAATCAAGGGCAAGTGGGAAGGCTACAAAAGTGAGATACCTCGAGTTCAAGGTATATATGTTCCTGTGAGGATGAAGGGAAGGTGAGGCTGGAAGAGAGAACCCTGGATTACAAGAAATATTGATGCTCTGACCAGAAAAAAAATGAGGCGTGGCTCAGGTACAGGCAGCTGGAATTAAGGGAATCCCTGGAGGTACACAGCGGATAGAGGAGTTTACTGAAGAAGGAAATCAGCAAGGCGAAAAGGGGGTATGAGATAGCCTTGGTGAGCAGATTAGTGCGAATCCAAATTCAGTATAGAAAATAAAAAGAACAACCAGAGAGAGAATAGGACACCTTAAAATCCAAAATGGGCATGCATGTGTAAAACCTCAAGAAATGGGTGAGGTCCTCAGTTTCCCCTCTGTGTTTATCATGAAGAAAAGCATGAAGACCTGTGACCTTTGGGAGGTTAGTTGTGATATCTTGGTACAGTCCATATCACAGTAGAGGTGCTGATGGACATATTAGAAATCATAAAGTCAGATAAATCTCTTGGTCCTGAGCAGATATATCCAAGAGCACTGCAGGTGGTGAGAGAAGAAAGTTCAGGGGCCAAGGACCCGGAAGACTGGGTGGTAACAAATAGAGTGCCCTTCTTCAAGGGGGGCTGCAAAGAAAAGCCTGGGAAATATAGACCAGTAAGCTTCACATCTGTTTTCGGTAAATCGCTGGAGAAGGTTCTGAGATATAAGATATGGATGCATTTGGAAAAACAGAGTTTGACTTGGAGCAGTCAGCATAGCTTTGTTCGTGACAGATCATGCCTTAGAATTCTTGTTAGACTTTTTGAGGAAGTGACCATAAAGGTTGACATGGTCAGACTGGTGGACACAGTCTATATGGATTTCAGTAATGTCTTTGATAAGGTTCCACATGGTAGGCCACTCTGGAAGGTTAGATTACATGGACTCCAATGTAAACTGGCAAATTGGTGACACAATTGTCTTGAAGTTATGAAGCAAATGGCTATGGTGGAGGTATGCTTGTCGGACTGGAGCCCTGTGACTCGTGGAGTGCCTCAGTGTTTGGTCCTGGGCCCATTGCTGTTCATTGTCTGAAACCAATGATTTGGACCAGAGTGCACAAACGCAAAGTTAGTAAGTTTGCACATGACTCGAAATTAAGAGGCATAATTAACAATGAGAAACATTATCAGAAATTGCAGCAGTACCTTGGTCAGCTGAGGAAGTGGGTTCAGAAATAGCAATTTGAGTTTAATACAGATAAGTGTGACGTCTTACATTTTGGAAAGTCAAATCCAGGTAGGAGTTTAATGATGAATGAGAGGGCCTTAAGGAGTGTTGTGGAACAAAAGGACATTGGAGATCAGGTGCACGGTTGTCTGAAATTTGAGTCACAGATACACAGGACAGTGAAGAAGGCTGTTTGCACACTGGCCTTCATCAGGGCATTGAGTATAAATGTTGGGACGTTATGTTGCAGTTGTACAGGATGTTGGTTAGGCTGCAGTTGGAGTATTATGTTCAGTTTTGTTCATCTTGCTCTAGAAAGGATATTATTGAACGAGAAAGAGCGTAAAACAAATTTCCAAAGTTGTTTCCTGGGCTAAAGGCTCTAAGTTATAGGCAGAGGTTGGACAGGTTAGAACTTATTTCTTTTCAGCTTAGGATACCGAGGGGGTTCTTATCGAAGTGTAACTCTTATAAAATTATGAGAGGTGTGCATGGGGTGAATCCTTCAATTTTTTTGCCAAGGTTGGGGAATCGAGGACTAGAGGACAACCATTAATGTTTGGAAAGGAAAATAAATGTATAAAAAGGAACCTGAGGGGCAACTTTTTTACATAGAGTGTGGTACGCATATGGACTGAGCTGCTAGTGGAAGTGAATGAGGTGGGTACAATAACAACATTGAAAAGGCATTTGGACAAATACACAAATAGGTAAGGATTAGAGGGATACAGAACAAGGGCAGGGGAATGGGGTGAGTGTGGATGGACATTCTGGTTGCCATGGTCCAGTCATACTGGGAGTCTCGTGCAATATGACTGTAAATGAGTGTGTTTTGGAGTGGAAACAGAGTGGGGGAGACTGAGAAAAAATGTCATTGAAGGATATGTTCACAGTTTTCAGAATGCTGAAATGAAGACATTTCGATAGTATCATGCAACACGGGTCAGTACGTTGAAGAATGATGAGTGAAACGGATATTGCTGTGAGTTCAGGCAATGGAGACTTTTGAATGATCATTTGTTCTGCAGCTTTGTAACGAGGAGTGAGGACAGCAGAGTCTTCGCCTCACTGGGCTGAATGTAACAAAAAACTGTCTCAGTGACATTTTCATTAAGTGTGACAGGGATTGTCTGTACGAGGCTGAACTACTTTCCTGGTGCTATCTTACCAAACTCATCTCATTAACTACCCACCCCACTCCATTGTGTCCCTCTCACACAATTCCAGCTCGATTCTCCCACCCATCATGAGTGGAGGTACTCAAAATCGCCCGGATGCCCCCGGATATTCCGTGACCCCTGACACTGGGGCCATCTTTAAAAGGCCAAGGGGCACGCGGTTGAGCTTTCTCAGTTTGCAGCTGCCCTGCAGAGTTTACCCCGAGCATGGCAGATAAGGGGAAATTACATCACGGTTTTCGACAGGGGCACGGAGGTCCTGGTGGATGGGCGAGTACAAAAGGGACCATTTTCTTCCCAGAGGGATAACACCACCAGACCAACCGAGCCTGGTCTGAGCTCACCACCCAGCTCAGTGCAGTATCTGCGGTCTGAGTAAATGTCCAGCAAAACAGGACAAGATTCAATAACCTTCCCCACTCTGTTAAGATAAGGGTCACCATGTTCTCTCTGCTCCCTCATACTCACTGTATGTCTGTTATAGCACCGGTTCCCGAACAAGGCTCATGCTCTCCCACTCTCACTACTGCATACAGCACCATCCCTCTCTTTCTCTCTGCATCTCTAATGCCCCCCACAGAGTTATAGAATATTCTGGAGAATGCCAATTATGGAATTTTCCAGATCATGTTCCAACTTATTCCCAGTTTCAGGAAAACGGCTGTGCCCCAGTGTGTGACACGTAAGAGGATGGAGTAGAGATGTACGTTTTTCAAATCACACACAATTAAAATCCATCATGAGGCCATTCAGTACTTCAAACATGCTCCAACATTCAATACGTTTGGAGGTGAAATGATGGTTTTCTCAGCTCCACCTTACAGGAACTTTCAGTCATTCAACTCTCAGCTTCCTGTTACCGAGCAGACGATTCTCAGAAACTTTTTACTCAGTGTTTCTTCTTGCGTGTGTTCCGAAGGCATTTCCCATGGGGACAGACTCTCCTAACAATATATTTCATCTGCTTTCTAAATTCATACAATTATCAGCATGCTTTCCACAGACCAATCAAAAACATGCACTTATTTTACGGTAATCGATATCCAATCACAATTAGTCATTCTGGTTATTTCACTTGTCTCACCTTATTGTATTCAGCCAAAGACAGCTTCCAAAAACTTGTCTCATTATAAAATACAATTTCTAGCAGAGAACGTTTTTATCCTCAGCGGTTACCATGACGATTATCTCAAATATACCTTGTTCCTTGTCATGAGTGTTTCTCTCGCCCTTTGTCTGTGACTGATTCTGTGTGTAACAGTTACACAGTCTCCCCCTCAGTTGGCTGGATGGTTGGTTTGTGATGCAGAGGGAGGCCAGCAGCGCAGGTTCAATTCCCCACACTGATTGAGGTTACCATGAAGGGGATGCTCTCTCAACCTCACCCCATCACCCAAGGTGTGGTGACATTCAGCGTAAACCACCATGAGTGGTCTCTCTAATGAGAGCTCTTTGGGACTCTATTCTATCAATGTTAGCATTTTAATTTTTAAAACATTTTTGACTGAAAAATAGATTTTAATATTATATTAAAACAATAACAAAACAACTCAAATAACTGAACAATATTTCACCCATGTGCATGTACATACAAAACAAGTTAAAGTCTATAAACGGACAGAAGAAAAACAAAAATAAACAATAAATAATAAATAAATAATACAGCTCAGAATAAGAAAGCGATAGCTCTTGTTTTTCGAGAGCATTAACTGATACACATTCATATGTTCACAATTCTTCATATTAGATTCATTAGACAATATCGTCATTGCTATATAAAAGCCATATTTAGAGTGGCAGATAAGCCTAATCGTGATAATCCAAAAAAGTTTGCTATATCTTATATAAATCTCTGCTTTCTGGCGCACCATACAGGTGAAAACATCCAAAGGGATATTCTCCATGATGAGCTTACGACGAGCCAACAGACCCGGGGGGTGGGGGGGGGGGCGGAGGCGGGTGTGTTTCAGACATCAGACACAACACAATACTTTTCCTAGCACAGGAAGTGTGGGGCAGATACTAAACGAGTATTTTGCATCAGTATTTACTGTGGATAAGGATACGGAAGATATCACATGTAGGGAAATAGATGGTGACACCTTGCAAAATGTCCATATTACAGAGGAGGAAGTGCTGGGTGTCTTAAAACAGTTAAAGGTGGATACATCCCCAGGACCTGATTAGGTGTACCCTAGAACTCTGTGGGAAGCTAGAGAAGTGTTTGCTGGGCCTCTTGCTGAGATAGATGTAATATGGATAGTCACTGGTGAGGTGCCAGAAGACTGGAGGTGGCTAACGTCGTGCCACTGTTTAAGAAGGGTGGTAAGGACAAGCAAGGGAACTATAGACCAATGAGCCTGACGTTGGTGGTGGTCAAGTTGTTGGAGGGAATCCTGAGGGACAGGATGTGCATGTAATTGGAAAGGCAAGGACTGATTAGGGATAGTCAACATCGCTTTGGGCATGGGCAATCATGTCTCACAAACTTGATTGAGTTTTTTGAGGAAGTATCAAAGAGGATTGATGAGGGCAGAGGGATAGATGTGATCCATATAGACTTCAGTAAGGGTTTCGACAAGGTTCCCCTGGGAGACCGATTAGCCAGGTTAAGTGTCATGGAATACAGGAAGAACTGGCCATTTGGATACAGAACTGGATCAAAGGTAGAAGACAGAGGGTGGTGGTGGACGGTTGTTTTTTAGACTGGAGGCCTCTGACCAGTGGAGTGTCACAAGGATTGGTGCTGGATTCACTACTTTTTGTCATTGACATAAATGATTTGGATGCAAGCATATGAAGTACAGTTAGTAAGTTTGCAGATGACACCAAAATTGGAGGTACAGTGAACAGCGAAGAGGTCACCTCAGATTACAACAGGATCTTGACAAGATGGGCCAATGGGCTGAGAAGTGGCAGATGGAGTTTAATTCAGATAAATGCAAGGTGCTGCATTTTGGGAAAGCAAATCATAACAGGACTTATATAATTAATGGTAAGGTCCCAGGGAGTTTTGCTGAACAAAGAGACCTTGGAGTGCAGGTTCATAGCTCCTTGAAAGTGGAGTCGCAAGTAGATACGATAGTGAAGAAGGCGTTTGGTATGCTTTCCTTTATTGGTCAGAGTATTGAGTAAAGGAGTTGAGAGGTCATCTTGCAGCTGTACAGGATATTGATTAGGCCACTTTTGGAATATTGCGTGCAATTCTGCTCTCCTTCCTATTGGAAAAACGTTGAGAAACTTGAAAGGGTTCGGAAAAGATTTAGAAGGATTGGAGGATTTGACCTATAGAGAGAGGCTGAATGGACTGAGGCTGTTTTTGCTGGAGCTTCGGATGCTGAGGGATGACATTATAGAGGCTTTCAAAAGTATAAGGGGCATGTTAGGGTATATAGGGAAAGTCTTTTCCCTGGGTTCAGGGAGTCCAGAAGTGGAGGGCATAATTTTAAGGTGAGAGGAGTAAGATATAAAAGAGACCGACAGGGTAACTATTTCACACAGAGGGTGGTACGTGTATGTAATGAGCTGCCAGGTGATGTGGGGGAGGCTGGCACAAGTGCAACATTTAAGAGGCATTTGGATGAGTATATTGAATAGGAAGGGTTTGGAAGGTTATGGGCCGGGTGCTGGCAGGTGGGACTAGATTGTATTCGGATATGTGGTCGGCATGGACAGGTTGGACCAAAGGGTCTATTTCCATGCTGTACATCTCTATGACTCTATGACTTATATTAATCTCTGTTTTTTTGGTGAGAAAGTCCAAAGGGATATTCTCCATGATGAGCTTACAAAGACCCAACACATCCTGGGAGTTTCAGACATCCAACACAACAGAATATTATTTCCTAGCACAGAAAGTAAGGATATATTTTTTTCCCATGTGCATCTGCGTAAGATACTCTGGGCAGGTGCAGGAAAAGAGAAACCGTGTCCATCTCCAATTTGGCCCCACAAGACCCAGTCTACCGCACCGAACACAGTGATCCAATATATACGAAACCTGCAGCAGGACCACATACAATGAGTAAGAGTGCCTGTAGTCATTCTGTATTTAGGACATGCTGAAGATAATCCCACATTGAATTTTGAGAGAAAATCTGGAGTTAGATAGACCCTATGAAGAATTTGCAGCTGCATGGAATTGGTCCTTTTACAGATCAAAATTCTTCGAGCATTTTCACAAATATCCTCCCATGTCTCCAAAGAGATCTAAACCCCCCAACTCTCTCGCACAGACATCACGAAGCTGCACAGTCTTGTCTGAGAGGACACTCTCCAACAAATGATAAAAGTGTACTGACAGAGAGTGTATTCTTAGCAGTAAGCACCCGTTTCTCTGTATCGAATCTATAAGAGTCTGTTAAAAGTGTGTGTTTTTAAAATCAAATCTTTAATCTGAAAAAAACAGAAGAAATCTCTACTAGGTAGTTCATACTTACGAGTTATTTGATCAAATTATATCATTGTTTCTCCCTCAAGTAACACGTGGTGGCTCAGTAGTTTGCACTGCTGACTCAGCGCACCAGGGTCACGGCTTTGGTTCCAGCCTTGGGTGACTGGCTGTGTGGAGTTAGAATGTTCTCAACTGGGACTGCGTAGGTTTCCTCGTACGGTCACAAAGATGTGCATGTTAGATGACTTGGCCATTGCTAAATCACTCAAAGTGTTCAAGGATCTGTAAGTTCAGACATTAGTCAGGATAAATACAGAATGGTAGGGGAATGGGTCTGGGTGGGTTACTCTTCAGAGGTTCGAAGTGGACTTGCTGGGCCCAAGGGCTTGTATCCACATTGTAGGGATTCTACTAATTCTAAATCACTCAAGCAAGGTACTCCCCTGGCTGCCCACAGTTTAAACCTGGAATCCATTATCCCCGGTTGACAACCCAGTGTAGCAATTAAAGCGGTAAGAAACATGGTTTTGGCTGTATTGCTCTCGATCTGACGCATTGTTCTTCAAGTTTTAACAGTATTGATAATCATTAGTTTTTGACAATACTCCATAAATCTCAGGCACGAATATAGGATGATAAAAAAAGCTTAATTGATAGCTTTTAATCTGGAAGATCTACCCCCCACAATCTGTGGGACAGTTGCAGTTTTGTTAGCTTGATAAGGAATCGCTTATGGTGCCAAATAAATGAGCTAAACCAGCCATTCTATTTCCAAAATATCTGTCTGGGAAACATCAAAGAAAACATTTATACGCGGTGTAGGAAATGAGGAAGGACATTCATTTTAATAACAGCTATCCGATCTAGCCAGGATATTTGAAATGCCTCCCATCTTTGAAGGTCTTGTTTAATTTTGTCAAACAAATGGACACAGTTCACGTTAAATAAATGATCAAAGACAGATGTAATGACTATACTGAAATAGGGAAACCACCCCCATAACCATTTAAAAGGAAACCAGGATTTGCCCTTCGTATCAGGTATTTCCCTAAGACCTCCCATAGGCATGGCCTCCAACTTTGTAAAATTAATTTATCGCCCGGAAAGGCAACAAGCGAATTAATGCATTGCCTCACATGACCTTCCGAAATTACAGGATTTGACAAAAAACATAAGACCCTCATCTGCATACAATGTAATCTTACGTGACTTCTATCCCACTTCTGGGTCAAATATGTTGACATCCCTATGGATGGCCTCCGCCAGTGGTTCAATCCCCAATGTAAACAACAATGGTGAAAGGTATCAACCTTGTCGGCTGCCTGGAGAAATATTAATATTACTGGTTGGCCACACCATTAGTGAAAACTGCAGCCAGAGGATCGCGGTAATGACCCTCACCAACTTGATAAAAACTTTGCGTAGACCAAACCGTTCTAATGTACAGAAGAGATCCGGCCACTCAACCCAATCAAATGCCTTCCCTCATCAAAAGAGATCAATAATCCCTGGACAGATTGTTGTTGACACTCTTGGATCATATTGGTAATCTCTTCACATTGTAGGAATATCTGCGGCCCTTTATAAAGCCTGTTTGCTCCTATTTGGCAACGGAAGGGAGCAAAGTTTCCAGCATTAATGCACGAGTCTCAGACAGGATTTTGAAACCAACATTTAAATGTGAGATTGGCGTGTAAGAAGCACAGTCCTCCAGGGACTTCCTTTCTGCAGCATCAGAGAGATATGAGCGTCTCTTAAGGATGGAGGGATGGGTTCGTGACTGTATGAGTGACAGAACATGTTAAACATCACCCCTGACAATTGGTTTATAAATTATCTATAAAGTTCACGAGGAAATCTGTCAGGAACATGCACCTTTGCATTCTGAATCTGCTTCACACCCTCCTGCGCAGACAATGGTGCCTTAAGGCACAACACTTATTCAGGGGTTACTCCTGAAAAATGAAAAGTGACTCCATCTTAATCCATCTATCCTCATAATGCTCAGTCTGAAATAATTCGGAGAAAAATTTTGGACAGGAGGCACTAATCTTTTTGGAATTGAAGGTAAGGATCCCAATATCTTCCCTAATTGAGGTAATGGCTTAGAGGGGCGCTCGTTTTCCTGGCAAGATAGACTAAATACCTGCCTGACTTATCTGGGACTTATCATGTTCAAACAGCCTTTGTTTTGCAAAAGTAAGTTCCTTCTTGGCTGTCTGTGTGAGCGTGGAATTCACTGTAGACCGAAGCGTTGTGATCCTCTGCAGCTTAGCTACTGAGGGTCTATCACAGTATGCCCTCTCGGCTGCCCTCAGCTGTGCCTCAAACCAGCGTTCCTGCTCCCCCTTCTGCTACATCCTAAGGAATAATTATTCCCTTGGCATAAGCCTTAACAATTTCCCATAGAATGGATGGCTTTCGGGTTGAATCTGAATTCATGGCTAAGAAAGATCTGAATTCATTACAGAAATACTCAATGAACTAACTAGTCTTAACAATAAAGGGATACATTCGCCAGTGTCTCGAATCTATTATATTTCCCTAAATCTTTATCAATAAGTATGGTCAGAAATGGTAATATACCCAATTGTGCAGGATGCCACCGAATCTAAGATTGTTGCAGGGATAGGGAAAAAATCAAACCTGGTGTGGCATTTCTGCGGGTTAAAGAAGATATTAAAAGCCCTACTTGTGAGGTAGATGTGCCTCCAGACATTCACCAGCTCTAGTTCTGCACACAAATCCACCAAATACTTACATTATAACGAGAGTATTGCGGGACCTTCGGACATTCTGTCCACCGTGGGGTCCATTAGACAGTTGAAATCTCCTACGATAATGTACCATGATGCAAGAAAATGCATCTACCAGGATTTTAAGAGGGTATGCCGGGTGGGGGAGGGGGTCGCAATTACTGTTCAAAATATTGGATTATTTACCATAGTTCAAGGCTTGGGGGATTGTGATCCTTCCGTGAGTATCAAATACAATCTAGTAATTTAAATGGAAGATTCTCCTTATCCAGTATGGCTTCTCCCCTACTCCTTGTATTAAAAGATGATAATAAAAACCCGTTCAAACCCGCCCTGCTGTAACGTCAAATATTCCTTGTGATCGAGCTGCATCTGCTGCAATAGGACAAGATCAACCCTCTCCTTGTTAAGGCTAGAAAGTACCTTTTTCCTCTTAACTGCCTCCCCTTAATGCTCCAAATACACCATTGAAGCATGACATTAGCCATAACACACTGGAACAACATTTGAAATCCAGAGAGGAAGAACTTGAATGACAAATCGCTGAGCATCAATGAAAAAAGACTCATCGAGCCTAAAAAAAATGCTAACTAAAACTACAACAACTAACACGCTTTCAAAATGTTCTACAAATAAATACATATAAACACAAACAGAAAACAGGCTAAAAATGCCAATGGCACTCAGGAGGGGCATTTCCCCCTCCCCCCCCCCACTGGGGGCAGTTGCACGTCACAAATCTTTATCTTCTGCCCCATTATCAATACTGCATCCAGGGCAATTAATCACAAACATCGGGATTGAACTGCCCTAACGTAGGAATTCAGTCTTCATGATCAGCTTCATAACTCCCTTCAGCTTGAGCCGAACCCGACACCCAAAATAAGCACAAGAAAAACGAATAGTAATATTAATCAAGTTAAAATTGTGTACTCTACCCATCCCTGACTGTAATTTAACATTACTTCTTACCAAGAAGGATTCAACAAACGTTCTTTAAAACGAGAGAAGAATGATTATCGATATCTATTAAAGCATCCAGCCTGCTTTATAGTGTCCACAACGTTTTCGCTTCCTCTGGAGCGTCAATGGATCTATTAAAAGATCCACCAGTGCGTAGATCTATTGAATGCATATGGAGCACTGCTGAGTCCATTAAGGAATACTGAATCTCAAGTTCCCTTAATCTTCTCTTGATATCATCAAAAGATTTTCTTTTCTGAATCACTGCCGCTGAAAAAAACCTGGAAGAACATAATCCTGGAGCCCTCGTCGGATCTTTTTCCTGCATTCTGCAAGCTTCCATAAGTCTTTGATTGTCTCTGCAACTACGTAATCGCACAAGAACAGGGTGAGGGCGTTGGTCTGAGTCTGACCTGCGCTCCATAACCCGATGAACTGTCTCACTCTTCACTCGTCCCTCTTCAACTTCGAAGTGAAGGAATCATGGCAACCAGTTCTCGAAAAAAACTCACTGGCTGAACACCTTATGTCTCCAGAAGACCGATGATATGAACATTCTTCATTCTGCCCCTGTTTCGAGGTTGTCAAATTGTTTAGTTAAGGTACAGACCTGTTTTCCAAGCGCGAGGATCCGCTCCTTAGAGGAGTCGATCACAGACTCTGCCCCTGTAGTTTGACGCTCGACCTCATCTGTTCTGTTTCCAAGGCTTTCAATTTGCTGCTCATATCTTTTGGAGCACGGCTGAGAGTGGTTCTAGCCTCCTGCTGAACTTTTCTTCAATCATGCCTTCAAGCATTTCATGTAACTTGGTGAACTCGGTGACCAAGGCCTGGTGAGTAACTGGGTCCATCGATTGAGCAGAGGGGGTTGGAGGTGCGGCCACAGGCATGCTGACAGCTTCTGACGGGTGCCCTGTGCGTTGGGACTTAGTCAATCCTTTCCCATGTTTTGTCATTTCCACTTGACAAATTGGCATTATTCAGTATTCTATAGCTCTTTTAGTGCTGACCTTTAAGTAAATGACTGTGGTGGGGTGGGATAGAGCATTACTGTGATGCAGAGCTCAGCAAAGCAGACCTTTCAGATCGCTGCAATCTTGATCCCCTTTAAAACTTTATCGATCTTATCCATTTTGTTTAATTCCTGGATTTTCTGGAGCCGTGTCATTCGGAACCACTGTCTACAGTTTCCCCAACACTGCACATTGCTGCTCGATAATCCTTGACTCCTTTGTTATTCGTGAACCTTGCCTCAAATGTATCCAATATCTCTGCCTCCCATGTTCTGCGGGGAAGAGTGTTCATCAGGCTCACTGCACTCTGAGAAAACAAAAATAAACCAATTCATCGGTTTGAGAGATTAGCTTTATTTTTGCATTCGTGTCTGAGCAAGGATATAGTAACACTGGAAGCAGTTCATAGATGTTTCATTTCATTTATTACATGCATGAAGGGCTGATATTATGGCGACTTTAACAGGCTACCCTTGGAATGAGAGCTGATCTTATTGAAATATACAAAGCCTTGTGGCGAGTGGATCAGGTATATACCAACTGGGAGTTTTTATAGCCCAATCTTGACGCCATTGTCATTGAACCCCTACAGTGTGGAAGCAGGACATTCGACCCATCGAGTTCACACCAACCCACCGAACATTATCCTATCCAGACCTGTCCCCCTACCCTATCCATGTAACCCTGAATTTCCCATGACTAACCCACTTAACCTCCACATTCCTGGTCAAACTGGGTAATTTAGCATGGTCAATCAAACTAAGCTGTATATCTTTGAACTGTGGGAGGAAACTGGAGAACTGAGAAGAAACCCACACAGACATGGGAAGAATGTTCAAACTCCACATAGAGTGTCGGACGAGGTTGGAATTGAGTTCAGCTCCTTGTTGATATGAGGCAGCAGTACTAACCAAAAATCTAACATGCTGCTCCGTTAGCCCTATTTGTTACCTGCGGCTGATGAAAGAAATCTGCCTGACTTGTTCCTATCACTGAACCTGACCCAGTCTGACACCTTGATCATCGGTCATATCACCAACCTGGTTACATTTAAAATTTGTTGTGAGCAGTGGAGGAGGGTACTAGAAAAGGAAACAGTGACAACCTTCAACCACAGTCAGAACCAGAGTGAGGAAAAATTCACAAAGTGGGATTTCATTCAAGTGGGAATTCTCTTTCCCAGAAGTTTGGGATGGATGAATCTTTATATTAATATAATATTATATTATATTATCTTTTTATGGCTTTGTCTGATTTTCTGTAGACAGAGGAATCAGGGATAATGCTGCATGGAGAGAAACGTGCAGCTGGGAACACAATGAGAGGAGCCATGACCTTCTTTACTGGTGGGCCTCAGCCCTGTATTCCGATGTCCGATTCAGCCCTTCGGACCTGCTACACACAGGCAGATCGAGGCCACGCCGATGGTTAGGTGCAGTTTCGGAAATACACTTGGAAATTCCAGGCTTGGTCAGGTAGTGACCCCTCCAGCCACAATCCCTTTTTCCAGGCTTCCCCACTCTGTAACTTCTGCTCTGGAATTGCTCAGAATACTGCCCCCATATCCCATCCAGGGTTAACTCAGGCAATTTTTCTCCTCTCACAACATTGTACAACACGACTTCCAGGAAAATAACTAATTACTTTCCAAAATCATAACATAAAAACTTAAGAAGTAGGAACATGAGTCGGCTATTCGGCGCCTCAGGCCTGAACTCTCATTCAATAAGAAGATGGCTAATCTACTTCCGGGTTCAACTCCAATTTCCTACCAAATTCCCTGTATCCTTCCACAACTATCTAGGTTAGGGAATTCCAGACGGTCACTACCTTATGAGAGAGTACATCATTTTTCACCTCAGATTGAAATCGATGTTCCTTATTCATTATCTACCGCCTCGAGTTCGAGACTCAGGGGAAACACCTTCTCAGCATCGACCTTGTCAAGCCCCCTCTGTATCTTGTACATTTCAGTCATATCACCCTCATTCATTTAAACCATAATGAATAATCGCCTCACCATTTTAGATGTATTCAATAATTCAACCCTTCCATCCCAGGAAGCTGCCTCATGAACCAACCTAGTTACTTGCTGCATCAGCATGCTGACATTATGATTCAAACACAGGAACACACCAAACCCTTTGTACTGCTCCTTTTTTGGGAGTCCTCTTCATTAAAAAATACAGCCAGCATTTTGGTTCTCAGTGTCATCCACAAACTCGGATGTATATTGCACTCAGCTTTCACCTTCAGGCTATCAGTATAGATTGTAAATAACTGATGCCGTCGGACTTATATTTGTGGTAATCCAGTAGATACGTCTTTATCATAAAGATCCATTAATCCAGAGTCTCTGATTTCTATGTGTTAAGCAACTGTCATCCCATGCTAATATATTGTTCATCATACTACGAGTCTGTCTTGTGACAGAACGTTTATTTTGTGATACCTTGTGAAAAATCTCTGGAAAGCCTCATGTTGACCAGTACCCTTGATCAAATCTGCCTGTCACATTCTCAGGGATTCCTGATGAAGTGCTCCAGCTAGAAACATTTATTTTCGTGCTCCATGGATGCTGCCTGACATGCTGTGCTTTTCCAATATGACTCTAATCTTGATATTCTCAGGGATCTCCAAAATATAATTTGTATGATTTTACAGGACAAAAATAGTTTCCCCTTCATAAAACCATGCCGACTCTGCATTAAGCTTTTCTAAGTGCCCTGCAATTCTTTCCTTAATAACAGGCTTTAGCAGATTCCCAGCAATAATGGTTAGGCTAAATTGGTCCTGCCTTCTGTCTCATTACTTTCTTGAATTCAGGCACCACATTGGAAGTTCTCCAGTGTCACTGGAACACTCCTGTAATCCAAAGAGTTATGGAATATTTCACACAATGCCGCTAGTCACTATGTGACCACTTCTTTTAAAATTAACTATGAATTACTGCTGATCTGCCTCCCCTTATTCTTATCTGTTAGTTAAAAACCTTGTTCCTTTTGTTAGAGACAGTTAAAGAACTGCCCTCCTATTACCATACTGTTTATATCATTGACATGCTTACAGTACTTTCCCCACGAACAGTGACTTAAAATACTAGTGTAAATTATCTGCCTGTTCCCTGTGGCCGGTTCTCCAGTCACACCCTCCTATTGGCCTCAATGTAGTTTCCTCACTTCACTTCTGCTTCAGCTCACCCACACATCTTCAAGCTTTTTTTATGTAGATGCGAAAGCTCTTGATGCATGTTCTATATTTCTGCCCGATTTATTACATCATATCTTTTCGGACATTTTCCTCACTTTCTAGATTCATACAGTTATATCGTGCACAAACAGACCATTTGGTCCAACTTGTCCATGCTGACCAGGTTTTCTTAACTAAACTAATCCCATCTGCTTGCACTTGGCCCATATGCCTTAAAACGTTTCCCATTCATATGTTGTCCAAATGTCTTTAAAATATTGTAGCTGTACAAGCATCTACCACTGTTTCTCTGGCAGCTCATTCCATAGATACATCACCCTCTGTGTAAATAATGTTGTCACCTTGTCACTTTCAAGTTTCCCCCTTCCACCTTAAAGCTATGCATTTGTGTTTGAACTCCCTGATCCTGCAGAAAAGACCTTCGCTATTGATTCTATCCATGCCTCCCATGATATTATAAATTTCTAGAATGCCACCCCTCAAAGTCGTACACTCCATCTGATAGAAACTTCAAGATCAAACGTTTAACGATAAGCTCTGCAAATTGGAAAGAATATTAAAAATGACAGGTAAAGAAAACAGCCCAAATGTCATACTGTTAGTTTTGTTCTATGTTACAAAACTAAGGCAGCATGAAACTCCTTCTCGTGCTAATAAGAGGTCAAACACCTGACTTCCATAGTGTGAAGGCAGTGATGATGTATACTGTCAAAACATATAGATCTAGATCTATTTAATACCACATGGTCAACATTCTCCCTACTGTTCTCCATATGACCTTGTGTGGTTGTGTCTTCTTCATCTTACGGTCAGTTCGAGAGAACCCCTTTCCCCCATTCACACCTTAATTGAAACCCATTTTGCATTATCTTCTCGTTTAGCGCTGCTAATAGCCCGCTTATCTTTTGCCATGCCCTCTTTTCCAAGTCACCCATCCCCCATCTACAGCAAGGGATTACAAAGCCCAGTTTCCAACCTTTTTCAGTTCTGAACACTTCACACTGGGCTTGTAACACCAACTCTATTTCTCTGTCCCTGCAGATTCTGTCAGGCCTGCAGAGTTTCTCCAAAAACGAATAGGCACAGCAAAACTTTAAATTAAATAAATAACTATGGATACTGGAAATAAATACAAAAATTGCTGCAGAAACTGCGAACTTTGTAGAGGGTCACTGGACCCGAAAGATTAACTCTGCATTTACTACAGAAGATGCCGCCGGACGTGCTTTATTTCTTCAGCAATTTCTGTTTTTGAACAAGTTTCAATGACGTGTGTGAAAGCTGCTCAAACGCCCTGTTCAACACGGAGTGCCCTACACTGGGTACTGAACAATAACGCAAAGTGCACACGTTCATTCGCTCAGAAACTGCATAAGGCCGGCATCACTGACACCAAGAGTTCTTAATCATGTGCTAAAGTTTTCACTAGTCCCTGAAACGGCCAAGCAAGACTCTCAATTGAATCACACTGCTCCAAGGTCTTAAAGGATAAAACCAGACAGAATACCCAGCACCAGCCTCGATATCAGAAAAGGGAACGAGAAACACAGACTGTTGACCCTTGCAGAGACCTACTTCCTAACATCTGAGAGCTTGTGACAACATTTACAGAGCTTTCCCACAGACTGCACAGAAACATCGGGAAAGGAGGAGGTCATACAACACATTGAGCTTTCCCCATTCTAGTTCATGGAGAAAATCTCCACAATGCAGTTTTCCCGTCACAGTGTTCATATCCATTAGTATGTTTAAACATTGTGAAATATAAAATAAGAACTGTTGTAGTCCCTTCGGTCAATCAATCTTGCTCCTCGATTCAATATACAAGTAGTTTTCTGATAACGTGGGTTTATTAAACGTGATTTGACTGCAGTGCGATTCTTGAATTGTGCACCTTTTCTCTATAAAGTGAGCTCCTGCTCACTGTGGCGCGATTCCTTGCCAGGCACCAGCTGAACAACAAAACCCAGCTTCAGGATCCTCTGGCTACCAAATGCACCCTCTGAGTGTTCAGCTAAAACAGGAATGCAATCCGCTTTGCAAAGCCTTGAACCTGAGCCTGAGAGGGGGAAGTGTTCTCTCCAATTAGAAGGAACTTTATTTCAAACTCGTGGGAGAAGCTTGAGGAGAAATGGAATTCCATGTTGGCATCACGTGGTCAGTCAGCCCTGCACGCTTTCAGGTGAAGAATTTGGTGAAAGGTCCGGATGTAGCCAGTGACTGTATTGTGAAAGTGTTGCGTTTACAGCACTATTTCATTATAATATATGATTTAAAGGTTTAATTAGACTGTGCTAGTGTGTGTGTGTTAGACAAACTTTAATTTTGGTTTTTTACTGATATTTTGCGTTTGCCCATTATTCTCTTTTCCCCATAGACCACATTATTAATATTACATGATTTTCTGCAACACAGTGATGCACAGGAACACAGCTACCACGTTATTGAAGAGCAACATGTAATGATATCTGATCCTCTATCTTCATACCATACCCTGCTCTCTCCCTATCCCTTTAGTTTCCAGAAATCCATTTTTATATTCAGTGCCTTGGTTTCCACAGCCTGATCTGGTAGATAATTCCCCAGGTTCACCAGTCTCTGAGTGCAGACATTTATTCTCATCTCAATGCAGAGTGGTCTGTGTGTACCTAATACTGTGGCCCCTTGTTTTGATGTCCCAGCCAGGGGAATTGTCACCCCTGCTTCCAATCTGTCTTGTCCTGACAGAGTTATATATATTTCACTGATATCTCCACTCATTTTCCTAAAGCCCATGGAATTCAGGCCCAGCCACCCCAGATTCTGCTCCCACAACAGCGATCAGTCTGGTCATCTTCGCTGCTCTCCCTCAATGTCAGGTTTGTCCTTTATTAGGTAAGAAGACCAAAACTGTACATAATACTACACAGTGATCGAGATGAGGTCTCACCAATGGCCTGTGCAGCTGCAGTAAAACACCCTTACTCTTGTATTCAAATCCCCCTGAAATGGAGGTGAATACACGATTTATCTGCCTATCTGCTTTCTGCTCCTGCAATATTCTTTCAGTGACTGGTGTACAGGGAGATCCAGATCCTTTTGAATGTTACAGCTCCCCACTTGTGGGTCTGTGTACACTGGTCAGCGTGCCAATGCCATTACCAGTATTGACTTCATGATTCAGATCTCATTGCCCTACACTGACCTCGGAGGGCTGCACAGAAGAAACAAAAATGCATTTTAAGTTCCTTTATAGATCAACATTTTTAACCAATCCCTTTTCAAATGATAGGCTCCAGTTCAGTTTTTCCCATCAAAGGTCACAATATCACATATCCCCCGCCTCCCCTCCCCATTGCTCCTCATGTGTCACGTATTTGCCCAGACACGCCACTTGTCTCAATCACCTTGGAGCATTTTGACATCCTGCTCACCCACTCACAATCTGATATTGTTTAGTGCCATCTGCAAACTTGAAAATATTGTACTTGATCCACTCAATCATACATATGATGTGTATTGGGAATAGCTGGGGCCCAAACCCCAACCCTTGCAATATCCTCCAAGCCTTCCATTCAAAAATACATTGTTTTATTTCTACTCACTGCTTCCTGACAGCTCTCCCATTCTAAAACCATATTAGTCCCAGTCCCATAGGATTTGAATTTGCAGAATAGGCTTTATCAAAAATCTTTCTGAAAATGGACATATTTCACTGATTGCTTCTCCATAATTATGCTAAAGGCACTTTCTCAAATATGGTTCCCATTTGATCAATCTCTGTTGACTTTGTTTGTGCTCATTACTTTCAGTTCCAATACTTCCTCGAAAACTGGTCAGGTGCTAATTTCATTCTATTCCCTTTTTCTAAACAGACTAATGTTCACTAGTTTTGTTGGGAAGTTTTCTTTTTTGTTTCGTTTTCTTATGTGAAGATATAACTGAAGTATTTGGTCCACAGTTCTGTCTTTTCCCTGTCCTCAATTCTCTGGTATCAGACTGTAAGAAAGCTGTACTTTTTTTTCGCGTAATTTTGCCATTGACATATTTTCAGAAGATATTACAAGTTCAATCTTAAAACCCTTGTTAATATACTCTCCAGAAACCCATCAATTCCTATCTTAAGCTGCTCACTGATTGATCTTCCACAGCCATACAAACACAGAAGCACAGACTTTGTCCCATCAACACTACAGCACGGTCGACATTAGCCCCACTTTCTGACACAAGACCGTAGCCGTGAATCTTATGGCATTTCAAGTTCACAACCGTGTATTTTCTAATTGTTGTGAAGTTACCATGACAATTCTTCTCTCAGGAAGTGCATTCCTGAACCCCGCACCCTCTGAGTGAAAAACAATCCTCAATTCCTCTCCAAATCTCAAATCCTTCACTTTATAATGTTCTCCATTGTTCTTGGCCCTTTGACTAAAAGGAACAGCTACTACCTATCCATCCTGTCCATGTCCCTCGTAATCCTATCCGTCTGAATCTCGGCCGACTCAGCCTTCTCTCCTCCAAAGTAAACAGCCCGAGCTTATCCAGCCTATCTCCATAGCTCATATGCTCCATCCGGGTGAACATCCTGGTGAATCTCCTCTGAGCCCTCTCCACTACAATCACATTCTTCCTGTAATGTGGCTCCCAGAACTACAATCAGTATTCCATCTTGGCAAAATCAAACTTCCACATAGCTCTTATAATCTATGCCTTGATGAATAAAGGTTATATCTACGGTCCCTATGCTTTCTCAAACTGTGCATTAACCAGTTTAGTCACATTCAGGGATTTGTGGAGAAGCACCCTTTGAGCTTCCTCGTGTGCTGCCATTCATTGAGTTCTCCCCTGTCCAGTTCCTTCTTCCAAAGTGCATCATTTCATATTCATCAGGGTTACAATCCATCTGCCATTGATCCACCCATCTGACCATTCCATCTGTATCTTCCTGTAACATAAGACCTTCGTCCTCACTGCCAACCACCCGGCCAATCTTCGTATCAAACACAATCTTAGTTGTCACACTCCCGCCCCACCCCCGTCTATATTCACAGCTGCATCACTTATGAATACCAGAGATAATCAGGTTAAAGATGACACAACACCAGTTTATAGTCCAACAGGATTATTCGGAGGCACTAGCTTCGAAGAGCTGCTTCTTCATAAAGCGGTTGTGCGCTTTGAAATCTCGTGCCTCTGAATAAACCTGCTGGACTATCACCTGGTGTTATGTGATTTTTAAGTTTGTCCACCCCAATCCAACACTAACAACTCCGTATCACAAATAATAAGGGACACAGTACTGATCCCTGTGATTCACCATTGGACACCAGTCTCAGTCACACTAACAGCCTTCAACCACTACCTTCTGTCTCCTAACAGGAAGGTGATTTGGATGCAACTTGGCAAGTCACGAATGACTCCGACCTGTTCCTTTGTTATTCTTTTCTACTTGACACACTTGCAGAATATCTGGGAATTCTCCCTAATCTTGCCCTACCAGCAGGTTTCTATGCCCCTGTTTTAGGCAGTTCTCACCAAGTGAAGAATTTCCTCATTATTGTGGTCATAAGTGGTCTGTCCCTTAAACTGCAATTAATTGCCTTGAATGTGGAACTGACAGCCAGGGAAACGTTCAGTTTATTTCCAACTTGGCATAAGTTTTGTGAAGTTTCCAAGTTTCATTGTGACCCTCCTCTCATTCTTTCAAACTCTAAAGAACACAGGCCGAGTTTCCTCATCAGGCAATCTCGCCATCTGAGGGATTAATCTGGACAATGTCCATTGCACTTTTTTGTGGTCAGTATATTCTTTCTCAGATTGGGTCACCAACACTTTACACAATGGATGTAGGTTTGTTCGCTACATTTCCAGACTTTTCTTTATCTTACTAGGTAACATCTTCAGTGGACCTCATGCGAAACAATGCTTAAAATTCCTGCTTTCCATTTATATGTTTGGATTCTTTTGTGTTGGTGATGCTGTTTCATGTGGCGAAGTCACTTCCTGTTCCTTTTCTCAGAGGGTGGTTGATGTGGTGTAAGAACTAATAGCACATCGAGTTAGACATCTGTCAGAAATGCATATGGATTTTCTCCAGTGTTGCTGTAAATTCCTAAATATCCAATATCACACGCTGTATAAGAGATTCCAACAGTTTCCAAATTGCAGATATCAAGTTAATTGTTCGGCAGTTCTCCAAACTATGTCTTCTTCCCTTTATAGATGCTTGGATTCCTTCCATTAATCTATAGTGCTTGGACCATGTTTGCTAACTTCCATTTATCCACAATGGCTTCCAGCCTTTGAAGAATGCACAGGAAAATAAAACAAGTCATCGACAGTGCAATTAATATTTCTATTGCTGATTTATGTCTGACATTTTAATATGAAGTACATTAGGTTTGTCAGACTTAGCAATGCTCAATCCAGTGACATTCTCAAATACCACCTTGTTAATGATATAAGTTGACTTTATGTCTTCAGTTGCACAAGTCCAACATGATCACTGGGTATTACTGGGTGATTTTGTGGATCTTCCTCCATGAAGACAGATGCAAAGTGACTGGTTATTTTCTTGGCCATTTCCCTGTTTTTCACAATAAACTCTCCTCTCCCGATTACCAATTTCCATATTTGACCTTGCTTTTACTTTGTTTCCTTCGAAATACAGATTGTAGATTTATGCAGTGTTTTTGTTCTAGAGGGCATCGGTTTAAGGTCAGAGGAGTAAGAATAAAAGGGAACCTGAGAAGCAACTTTTTTACACACACGGTGATATGCATATGGAATGAGCTACCAGCAGAAGTAGTTAAGGTGGGTACATTCACAACATTTAAAATGCATTTTGACAAATACAGGATGGGAAAGGATTAGAAGGATGCGGGGCAATGGCTGGGACATGGGGTTAGTGTGAATTGACATTTTGGTCGGAATGGATCAATTTGAGCTGAAGGGCCTACTGGACTCTATGACTCTAACAACCATTGCTTATCTCCCACTGAATGTTATTTTGTATTTTTCCAATTCACTGGAACAAACTTGACCCTGTCGGCTCCATGCTTCCATCATGTTTGACCAAAATGTACAAACATTCTATATTGTATGCAGACTCCGAATAAAATACAACATATTAATGTCACTACTCCTCCAAAGCTGCTTCAGATCAAGGACATTGATTAGTCCTCCTGACCACACAACACCAAATCCGAAAAAACTTGATCTCTAGTTTGGTTCAATACATACTCTTCAACACACCTGATATACATTTAGGGAATTTATTTTTCACAGTCACTTAGTTAACGCAGTTGAGATGCAACTTGAGACCATCCAATAAGAATGCAGTATCCATGATATTTGCATGTCTAATTTTCAAAGCATATGACGCTCAGAATTTCTGCAACAGTTTTAGTTTCGGTATATAATACACCAATGTTTGCTTCTCCTTGTTATGTGTAAGCTACACTTAAAATGAATCTGAGGGACATGGTCTGTGGCGTCATTGGTGATAGACTTGGACAAGACATTCCGGAAGGGTCACCTTGACGCTGTGATACATAACCTTCTTCGCTCTGTCAGGATAAGGGTCACCATATTCTATCTGCTCCTTCACACTCCCTGTATGCCTGTTATAGCACCTACCCCGGAACAAGGCTCACTCTCTATTTCCAAATAAGGCTCAGGCATTTCCAAACTCACTTTTGAATTCAGCAAATTTCTTCCTCACTTTCTCTGTCACCTACACAATACTTTGCACACTAATAATACTAAATTTATTTACAACTGTCGACTGACTCATTCCGGACACCTCACCATTTCCCCCAGCCCCACATCCACCAGCACTAACAGCAGGGTCACTCATTTCCACTCTCCCTCCCTCTCTCCCTTTCTCCTTTTCCAGGAGAAACGGTCTGGAATGGGACAGAAAGGGCCAAGCCGGGTGGTGCTGTGCCTGATATCTGTTCCCTCACACCCTCTTCTCCCGCCATGTGGGGAGGAACCTGGCATGAGCCGGATAGAAACAAGATGGCTCATGTGGAGCTTCTGAAACATCCACTTCCCATCAACTGAGTACAGAGCAACATTCAGTTCTCACTTTAAACCCACTGTCAGTTCCAACGTCAGTCCATTCACTCCCAAACAAAAACAGATACCTCACTGCACAGACATGCAGACACTGAAATGCACAGACGTATTGGTGAACACCCCAACATACTAACATGCACAACACATATAAGGAGATGGGCATACGCACACATTGCAACACACAGAGAAATATACAATTGCACAGAAATAGACACAAACACAGATAGAAACACAGAGGCTGATACATAGGCACACTGATGTAGACACACAAATACACAGAAAACAAGCACATGGACACACACATACACACAGAGACACAAGCACTAGTGTCATTAAGACATAAACCGACACGTTTTTGGTTTATAAAGGGATCAAGGATTCTAGGGAGAACGCAGGAGATGGAGTTTGGGGTAGATACAAGAAATTATTGAATGGCATATCAGACTTGATGTGTCAATGGCCTCATTCTGCTCCTTTTTTCATGCTCATGTGGTGTTATGCTGTCAAGTATTCACTTTCTGAGATTGCAGCAAAGGATGGATTTGATACATATTTGACTGGAAAGATTCAGTGGTAATGTGGGACAGGTTTAGAGGGCAGAATGGTTTATAGCTATTCATAATTATTGTATCCGTAAGTATGAAAAGAGGTGGTGATTTGATGTGAGGTTAGCACAGTTTTAATGTAATGGGTCCGACAATGAAACAAAGATGACCCTTTCCAATTAGTGCTGTGTGCGGTCTGTGGTATCCTCATCCTCAGGGAATAGGGAAGACTCTGTTATTGAGAATATTCTAGGCTGATCTCGACTGATCTTTGCTGGACAGGAGAGTCAATGTTTATCGGGAACAGACAGGAGAGGGATGATCAGAGACAATTGGACCAGCCATGAGCATTGTGACTGTGTTGTTATCTCAATGCACCCTCGATGCTGTCATAGAGATATACTGCTGCCCCTACCCCATGTGTTGTTCCCTCAATCCACCACTCGAAGCTGTTACAGAGATATACTGCTGTCCCTACTCAATGTGTTGTTCCCTCAAACCGTCTCACGATGCCGTTACAGAGATATACTGCTGCCCCTACCACATGTGTTGTTCCCTCAATCCACCATCGAGGCTGTTACAGAGATATACTGCTGCCCCGAACCCATGTGTTGTTCCTTCAATCTACCCCTCGATGCTGTTACAGCGTAGGGGACGACCCCAATCCGTCAGACAGGACCGTTACAATGAGACAGGAGGAGACCATTCTGCCCCTCTAAGAAATTACACAAGAATATAGAATTAAGTAATTCAGATCGTTGAGGACATTACACAGACCATAACGAGACCATTCAACCCGCCTGAGCGGCTACACAGGAACAGGGAATATGTCGCTAGCAGGAAATAGAGAGTAGAGAGAAATGTTTACTTTCAGGCTGCAAAGCACTAACTGATGGAGTGCCTCAGAGATCACTGTGGGGTCATCAATGACCAATAATCTGAATCAATGATTTGGAGGAAGGGGAGGGAATGGCATGGAGCTCAATTAGAACGTACACCAAGATGGTCATTGATTGTGTCGTCAAATTGAGATACTGAGTCTGCAATATGATTATAGACAGGGATGGTTCGTGTGCAAACCTTCAGTAGAAATAACATAAGGTAAATTGTCTGTTTTGGCATGAAGGATAAAATAATGGTAATCAATTTAAATGGAGAGAGATTGCAGAACTCTGTGATACAGGCGGTTTTCATGTTCCTGGGATATGAATCATGTGAAGTCAGTCTGCAGATGCAGCAAGTGATTTGGAAGGTAAGTGGAATGATGCTGTTTTTGACAAAAGGTTAAGGTTTAATTGCAGGAATGTTTTACTGCATCTGTACAGGGCATTGCTGAGACCACATCTGAAGCACTGTGTGCAGTTTTGATCCTCTAACACGAAAATAAAAGGATATAATTATTTTTGAAATTTTCAAAGAGGTTTTCCTTTTCTCATTCCTGGGATGCCGGCCTTTGGTTATGGGGATAATCAGTTCCGATCTTAGCCTAGAAATAGTATTGAACCACCATGACTTTCAGAAAAGTGCATCAGCTGGATGCATATTATCTCTTGTCAGGGAGACTAAAGCTAGAGAAAATATTTGAAGAAAAAGATGCATTGATATTAACACACATACTATGAAGACACCTATTTACAAATTACACAGACAGGTGTAAGCATATCATCAAATTATAAAATGGGGACATTTTTTGAGATTGAATGGAATTGTGTACAACAAGAGCAATGATGCCCCTGCATATAATCCATATTCAGGTTTTCCAGGGAATGTTCCAGGAGGGCACACGTGGTCCAGTTTGGTGTTCAGTTGACATTATTGTATGTTTCAACATAGAGAGGGAGAAAGTTGTTCCCTGCCTGAGAAGCAACAGCCGATTGATCACTTTCTCTTACTTTGTTCCACCAGATAGCAAAGTGTCAGTCTATAAATTCCCTAAGTGATCTTTACCACTTGTGGTGGATTCCTGGTGAGGATTCATTGGAAACTCTTATATGCCCGAAACAAAGGGCTTCAGCCAAATCCAACTGTTCCAGAAAGAAATCCCACAACCAGTAGCTTATTTGAACAGAATGACTTCAAAGGCAGAATAACATTTGGAGCACTCTGTCATTTTACTATTTGATATGTGTTTTACGTTCTGTGTCTTACATTTTTTTTTCTAGAGAATGACCTACTCTGAGACCGATATCATTGGCCACATCATTAAACTGGTTACAGTTAAGATTGGTGTAACCAGTGGAGGAGTGAGACGGAAAAGGAAACAGTGATCTTCCAACATTGGCTGGAACACAAATAAGAAATATTCAAAGGGCTGTCCAAGTGGAAATTCCCTCGAAGAAGTTTGTGGTTCCTGGATGTTTACATTTATTCAAAGTTGTATTTGTTGACGTTTGACAGAAAAGTGAATGTAGATAATGGTATACAGACAGAAAAGTGCTGGGGATATCACAATCACATGACCCATAATCTTTGTGCATGGTGGAGCGGTGACAAAGTGTCTAATGGCACACTCCTTCTGGTCAGTCCTATATTCCTATGTTCCATCCAACCACTCACAGCTCCTGCAAGGAGCCGTTGGAGGCCACTTGCTCCAAATACCTGATCCACAGTAACACAGCATCTTTCAGTCCCTCAAGACTGTCACACACACGGTTTAGTGTGGGTTGGAAAATGCTATTTGGAAATCCAGGCTGGATTTGAAAGACGCCTCTGGTCTCTTTGCAGAGTGTCTCCTCACTGCAACTTGTGCTTTATGTGTTGGTCATAATACAGGCCCAGATTCACTGTAAATACAACCCTCATATCTCACGCAGAAATGACTCACAAAATACTTTGCTCTGTCTGATTGCAACCTTCAATAACAGAATGTTTCGGAAAATTATAACCATTAACTTTGTAATTACAGAATATGAGGACATAAGGAACCGGATCAGCTAATTTGGACGATCAAGCCATTGTCTACCGTCATGGCTGTTTACTATTGGCATTAACTCCTTTTTAATTATTAACATCACTTAGCTGTCTGACAGGTCAAAAATCCATCTACCTCCTCCTTAAATACTTTCAGTGATGTAGATCCCAGAACTCGATAGCCCAGATAATTCCTGACATTGATTACCCGCTGTGAGAGGAAAACATTCCCTACACATACATCGTCACCTAATTGATATGAACGAGAGGTGAACACAGTGGCTCAGCAAGCAGTGAATGGCTTTGATATCAAGTGAGTATTTGACTGAGGATGGCATCAGGACCACGCACTTATTTGAGCTGAATGGAAATCAGGTGTAACCTCCCACTTGTCTGGGTCTTTCAGAGCACAAAGAAAGATGCTTGTGGTCGGTGACCAACAGTCCTAACAGTTCCTGGACATCTCTGCAGGAGATCCTCAGGTTAGCCTCCTCAGCACAAACATCTTCAACTGATATATCATAAGATCTGAAGTAAGGATGATGACTAAAGATCACACAATATTCAGAGATTTTTTGCCCCCTCAGCTCCTGAACCAAGCTGTGTCCATGTGCAGCAAGACCTGGACAGCATTCCGTTTGTGCTGTTACAGGGTCGGTAACATTCATGTAACAGCGCTGCCAGTCACTGCACATTTCCACAGTTAATAGAGGAGCTCAATCAGCAACCCATGGCTGGTTGCACACTGACATATGGAAGCCAGTGAGCACGTTGAAACTACTGAAGAAGAAGAGGGACAGCCCATTCAATCCACCTGTCTATTCCACATGAAGAGAAGGGTCAGTACATCGAGCTGTTAAACAGAAACAGGCAGAGCCCAATCAGACCCTTAAACCTGTTCCATGAGACCAGGAGGAGGCTATTCAGCCCCACAAGATAGTTATACAGAAACAGGAGGGCGTCATTGATACTCTAACATGACAAACCAATGAAACCGAGACTGCATTGATAGGGGGCTCCATGGTGTTAATCATGGTTCCATTGTTTGTAGAACGTGTGCTACCTTAACATGGTTTGCTGGCAGTGATAATGGAAACTAAATGTTTTGTGTAAAGTATCAAGGAGGCATCTTCTATCTCCGAGAAGACACTCCCATGTGCTCTATGTAGGTCAGAAGCTGCTGGGAAGAGTTAACTCTTTTATAATGAAGGTACTGTTGCTGCTGTCGGGATTATGGATGGCATGAAGTTCATTGCAGGATCACGCACCAATTGAACTGTATTAACGCTGGGAGAGTTTTTTTTTCAAAAGCCTGAACCTCTCTCTCTCTGTTTCTGAATCGAAATAGGGAGTGGGGGTGGTTGGGTGGATCGTTCTCAGAGGCTCTTAAACTATCGAGAATCATGTAACCCGAGTGACAAAAAAGCCATGGAATTTATCACCGTAACAGTGTCTGTTTAGAACATCATAAGTGATTGTGCATCCCCCTTAATGTTCAATGCAATCACCTCATTCTCTCACTGAGCTTCACTCACTGTTCATGTTGCCATCATTCCAGGGATTAGTCTGGTGAGACTTGAGAGAAAGTCTATCCACAGTACCCCAAGTACTGCCTCAACACACTCAGGGATGATCACAATAATCCTTTTCTCTCACTTAGACATTGCCGTTTCCTTCATGTGTTATGAAACGCCATTATTTCTCTATGAACTACAACTGACATGGAATTAATAAGTTCATTATATCTGTACGTCAGCATCAGTAAAGCCAGCACCAGAGTTGCCTGTGGAGCTGTGCATCACACTCGGGGAGCATTTCAATGAGATCGAATCCACCTAAAAGATGGAATGATCACCTACCTGAATAGAAATGAGCTGTACAAATACGGGAAACAGGGAGAGGATGGGAGCTATCTTTACTTTTGTACTTCTCTCACGGGATGTATGCAGCCCTGGTCAGGGCAGCATGTTACACCAATCTTAAACTGAGTGGCTGGTTCAGTTGTTCCACAGGACAGTAAAGAGTAAAACACATTGCTAGGCATTTGTAGTGTTACAATTCAGGATAAATTCTCCTGCTTAATTAAAACCATCAACACAGAAAAGATTTATCCAATGCAGTAATGTGTGATAATTCTAGATTCTCAGAACTATTTAAAGTAAAAATTAACAATTCTATTTCTTAAAGTTTTACAGAGAATAATAATCGAAGGAATATTTACAACTTCTTCCTCTAACCTATCTTTGACCTTCGCCTTCCACAATACGAGTCAGATAAGACTCCTATTTAAGATTTACAAAATAAAACTTCTTATCTCAAAACCAGGAAGCTTTCGGTTCTTCTCTATAGTCCTGTCTTCTTTTCTTCTGGGGGATTCTGCTTCACTAGTTACTAATCAATGAATATACTTTTAAGGGAACTATTTTTTCAGGCAGTATTTTTCGCATGCTGGTAGCTTGGCAGCTCTGCTCTCAACTGTTCAATTCTCCACGGTCTTGTACCTCCAAACTATTGGATTGTGTCACTGGCTTTTAAGATTATCAATCTATTACATTCAAACTTGATGGGAAGTTGGTTATTTGGGGTATAATTTAAACTTTTTGGCTGAATTTGTTTTTGTCTCAAGACAATGAGCTAATCGAGTTGTTCGACCAAATGTTAAATTATATCTATTTTTCAGAAGACTTGGTGCTGTCAGATAGTTTAAAGGTGCAGTACACCCACATGTTCATCACTGAAGTCACACAGAAACCTGATTAGGGAAGGTTGACACAATGACTTACCTAAAGGACTTCAGGCAAGCAGATGGGCTTTTATAACAAATGATAATGGTTGCTTTTAAATTCCACCACTTTCCTTCATGAGATATCAACAGATTATTATTCTGTGGCTCTAGATAATGAGTCAATGACTTGAATACCATAAACTGTCTTCCTGTACGTGCAGGGAACATGTCAAATATCCTCAAGAGCAATTATTTAGTGATGGACATGTGATTAGAAGGCACTTGAAACTGTTGCATCCAGATTGAACAAAGGCAAAAATCATGGTTCATTCAGAAGTTGCACTGAGCCTGCAGACGAGACTGAGATATCATGATGGTGGTTTTGGACAAGATTGGTGAGTGGGGAGGACATGGAGATGTAAATCCGTGAAGGACAAAATGGATTATGGAGTTTCAGAACATTCTGTGTCCTTCTCGCTTACCAGTGAGTAATTTATAAATAGTAGTTTCATAGTTATATTTATAAGGAAAGTACTTTTTGTTTGGACCTGAAGACAATGACTTGCACGTTCCAAAATTTGTATATCATGAGCATAAATTGAGTTCAACCCAGTTTAGTAGACAAATATAATGACTTACCAGGAACACCAACTATCGCAAGGATGGGATAGTATCCACCTTGAATAATCCAAAGGATATACAGGATCAGTGATGCTAATGATATCCAAGGCCGAGAATGCCAGTAAAGACCCGAGGATAAACTTCTGTCCATTGTTGGAACATTCCAGTGTAATGTTCTCAGATTCTGATCCATTGTTAGAATATTCCAGTCTAATGTTCTCAGATTCTGATACATTGCTGTGCCATTCCAATCCATGGTCCGCAGATTATGAATCATTATTGTAACGTTCCTGTCTAATGTTCTCAGATACAGATCTCTCCTCCCGCTATCTCTCTCGAGCTGCTGATCCCTGTTAGTGCTGTCAGTGATGCTCCTAATCACACTATGTGATAGCACATTGAACGAGCCCATTTATATTTCAACCATGGAAAATCTCCACTGCCATAATTAGGATCCACTGAGATTGATATTAATCTCAGTCACTGAACAAATAGCTCCAGGTAACCCCTTTGAATTCAATAATGATTTTATTAAAAATCAAAAGAACTTTTAAAGTTTGCACATTTGGCATGGGATATGTGTGGGGGGTGAACAGGAAGAAATATTTGAGATGGTAGATTGATTGTATGTCATCATTCAATCTACCTTGGATATGACAGTAATGTCAAAGGATTGTCAGAACTTAAATAAGTTTCTCGGCTTATAAATCGGAATATACTGTCTGTAACTACTGATCAATGATTATAATGTCAGTAAAACATGTAGAGAACTTTTCTAGTCCATAATCTGACAGAAAATCACTTATGACAACATGAGTGATAACAGTCAAATGGCATGGATATGTTAACAGAGAATATGATGTGACACACAATTCAGATGGTTATTCAAGGATCAGAGAGGGTAGGTAAGGGTCCTGCTGTTAATGCTATCGATGTCAATCAACTGTATTGAAGAACATTTCACTGGATTTCAATTGCAGTGTGATTATGATATCGGGGCATGGCTGCTGAGAGTGGAGGGAGGGAACATGATATTACCCAGCCATCAGTATTGGAATTTTATTCTTCATAAATCATATGAAGATCAAACTCAAGGGTACATTGCCAATGAGGAATGAGCAGAGCCAATATTAACCACACAAGCAGAAGACATTGGAGCAGAAATCTGGCCATTAGGCCATTTGAGCCTGCTCCGCCATTCCATGATGGCTGTTAAGCTTCTCAACCCCATTCTCACACTCTCTACCTGTATCCCTTGATCCGCTTTACAGTCAAGAACCTATCTGTCTCACTCCTAAATATACTCACTGACCTGGACTCGACAGCCCTCTGTATCAGTGAATTCCATAGATTCACCGCTGTCTGGCTGAAGAGGTTTCGCCTTATCTTTGTTTGAAAAGATCTTCTCTTTCCACTGTCCCCTCGGGTACTCGTCTCTCCTACATTGGACACATCTTCCCAAAATCCCCTCTCTCCCAGGTCATTTAGTATTCTGTAAGTTTCAATTATACCTCCTAGCATCCTTCTGAATTCTACCAAATACAGACCCAGAGCCCTCAAATATTTTTATATGATAAGCTTTTATTTCCTGGCACCATTCTCGTGAATCTCTTTGGAAAATGCACCAGGACCAATGCATCCTTCCTGAGATACGGGATGCAAAACTGCGCACAATAATCCAAATGTGGTATGACCAAAGCCTTGTAGAGCCTGAGAAGTACATCCCTGCTTTTATATTTAAGCCTTCTTGAAATAAATACCATCATTGTATTTGCCTGCCTATCTACTGACAAACTGCAAGTTTACCTTTCAAGATTCCTGGACTAAACTCCCTCGTCTTTTTGCCCTTCAGACTTCTGAATTTGCTCGCTATTTCGAAAATAGTCCATGCCTCTATTCATCCTGGCAAAATGCTTTCCCACAATTTCCCACCTTGTACTCCATCTATCACTTCTTTGCTCACTCTCCAAACCTGTGAAAGTCCTTCAGCAGGTGAAAGTGAAGACCGCAGATGCTAGAGATCAGAGTCAAAACGTGAGGTCATAGAAAAGTACAGCCTGTCAGGCAGCATCCGAGGAGCAGGAGATTCGAAGTTTCAGGCATAAAGCCTTCATCAGGAATGTGGGGTGGGCGGAAGGGGCCAGAGAGATAAATGGGATGGGCTGGGGCTGGGAGGAAGGTAGCTTGGAAGGCGACAGCTACATGAAGGTGGGTGATGATAGTGATAGGTCAGAGTGGAAGGTGGATTTGATACTTGGGATGTAGATGGACAGGTAGGACAGTTCAAGAGGGCGGTGCTGAGTTGGAGGATTACGTCTGGGATAAGGTGGAGGGAGGGGAGAGAAGGAAACTGGTGAAATTGTCCTTGATACCGTGTGTTTGGAGGGTCCCAAGGCAGAAGATGATGCGTTCTTCCTCCAGAAGCCAGGTGGCTAGAATTTGGCAGTGGAGGAGGCCAAAAGCTTGCAGGGCTTTGGCGGAGCGGGAGGGGGAGTTGAAGTATTCGGCCACAGGGAAGTGGGGTTGTTGGGTTTCTGTGTCCAAGAGGACAATGTTGAGGAGATGCACGAGAGCACCTCCTGCAGCCGAACCACCTCCTCAATGCTACCGGTCCCTCTGTCTATCTTTGCACTGTTTGAAAGCTTAGCCAGAATGCCCTCAGTTCCTTCATATAGATAATGAATGCACAAAGTAAAAAGTTGTGGTCCCAACACTGAGTTTTGTGGAACACCACTTGTCACTGGTTGCCATCCTGTGAAGAACACTTTTATCCCCACTCTATGCTTTCTCTCAGGCAGCCAAACTTCTATCCATGCTATCACCTTGCCTCTAATACCATGGGCCCATACTTTTCTCAATAGCCTCATGCATGGCACTTTGTCAAAGGATTCTTGAGTGCAGATGGATAACATCTATTGGTTCTCCTTGATCTAATCTGCTCATTACTCCATCACTGTTTTCTAGCCGGTTTGGCAGGACTGATCTCCCCTTGATGAAACCATGCTGACTCTGTCCTATTTTACCAAACACCTCCAAGTATCAGAAATCCCATCCTTCACGATGGATTCCAGGATATTACCCACAACCAACGTTAGGCAAATCAGTCTGCAGTTTTTCATCTTCTACCTAACTCCTTTATTACACGGGGTGTCATGTTAGCAATTATACAGCCACTTTGCCGTTTCCTGATTTTAGTCATTCCTGAAAGATTACCACTTACGCTTGCACTAACCCTTCAGCTAACTCCCTTACAAGGCTGGGGTGTAGTCCAACTGGTCCAGGTGAGCTATCCACATTCAGGCCATTCCATTTTCTAAGATGCTCTTCTTGTTGATGACCACCATCTTCAGGACTGCCCTCTCACTCTCGTCAATTCTTGAGAAATTACTCGTGTCTTCCACCGTGAAGACTGATGCAAAGTTCCTCAGCCATTTCTTTGTTTCCCACTACCGTCTCTCCAGCATCATTTTCCAGTGGTCCATGTTCACTTTTACCTCTCTTTATATATCTAAAGAATCTCTTAAAGTTTCCGTTATATTAATGGTTAGCTTACCCCCATAATTCATCTTCTCCCTCCTTATTTATTTTTCCTTGCCTTCTGTTGGCCCCATTCTCCAGTTTCCCTTTGCCCTTCACATTGCTTGCGCTTTTACTTATACGAATTCCCTGACTTCTCTCATCAGCCCTGGTTGCCTCTTCCTCCCTGTACCATGCCTTTATTGCTCAGCATGTATCTCTGCAGTGTCTCCTGAAGTAATCTTGGAATTTTCTGCCATTACTGTTCCGCTGTCTTTCCTGCTAGACCCCTGTCCCGGTCAATTCTGCCCAGTTTCTCCCTTGTGCCTCTCCAGTTGCCTTTCTTCAACTGAAATACTGTTAACTCTGATTCTACTTTCTCTCTCTCAAATTCCAGAATAAATTCAACAATGTTCTAATCACCGCTTCTGAAGTTTTCTTTCACCTTAAGCTCCCTTATCTAGCCAGCGTCATTAAATCCAGTGTCATCTGTTCCAGAGTGGGCTCCACCATATGATGCTTCAAAAAGCCATCCCATAGACATTTCTCAAATTCCTTTTCTTGCGATCCACTCCCAACCTGGTTTCCCATTCCACTTGCATATTGAAATCCCCCCATGATCACTGTAACTTTGTCTTTCCTACAGATCTTTTCTATCTCCTGGTTTATCTTGTACCCCAGCTCCTGACTACTCTTTGGAGGCTTGTGCAATTCTCCAACTGTGGTTGTCTTACCTTTGTGATTCCTCAATTCTACCCAGGCAGATTCCACACCATCTGACTTTACTTCCTTTCTTAATATTGAATTAATTTCATTTCTTATTAATAATGTAAACCCTCTCCCTCTGCTACCTATCTTTTCGATAGGATATATGTCCTTGAATGTCCCGAACCTCTTGCAACCACTTCTCTGTGATGCCCTTCACGTCATACCTACCAATTTCAATCTGTGCCACAAGCTCATTTACTCTATTCCTTATACTGCCTGCATTCAGATATAACCCCTTCAATCTTGTATTAACGGTTCCTCTTCTCATTGTTATTTGTTTGGCCGGTGTGCTGGAAGTCTGATTACTTACACTTTCCATACACTCTGTCTTATTTGCATCTGTGCTGGAGATTTTAATAACCTCTCCTGAGCTCTGTGCATTTACGTCCTCTTTTCTAATTAAACCCTATAACCGACGCCCCCCCCCCCCCCCACCCTGCCAACACACTCACTCTCCTAATCAGTTTTGACCTCTGTCTACAGCCTTAGTTAGGATTCAATCGGACTCTGGTCCCAACGCAAAATAAAGGGACAAAAAACAAGCTTTTCTGTACATACCAAAACATGAAAACTACAAAGATGCAAGATTGTTAAAATACACTTATGATGTGGAGTTATATGAATTGAAATGTGAATTTGAAAACCACGGACGAGGTTTTCAACCTTTATCAGTCATTATTTGAACCACAGCTGAGATGCTGATCTCCCCCCTGTCAGTGATCCCCCTCATTGAGAATCTCTCGCCCTGTCTCTCACACCGTGTCTAGAGGGACTACAAGTTCCTGTTGGCCCAGAATATTTAAATTAATTCACCTTCTCCCTGGAACTAATCTATTGTTCTTTTGGATCCTGTTCAGCGTCAGCAACCCGGTTCTGTGATATTATTGGCAATAAATGATCTGGGATGGCAGCATAGTGCTCACAGGGTACGGAACAGGCAAAGGGCTTGCAGTCTGTGGGAGTTTCTAAATGAAATTTCTGTGTATTTCTCCTCATGCTGTCTTCTGATATAACTTCACACTCGTCTGACACCCCTTGTTCTCACTCACTCTGTCGCTCCATTTTCTCTCCATTCCTTTTCTCTCTCTTCACTTCCTTTTTTCTCTGTTAATTTTTCTCTCTCTCACGCACACACACACAGACACACACACATTCTGTTCTCTTTGTTGACCAATTGTGCTGTTGGAGAGCTCGTCGGTGTACAATGGGCTAAATGGCCTCCTTCAGTGCTCTATCAATTCTGAAGTTCTCTGACCCACAATAAAGACTTCAGGTGCCTGGAGATACAAACTAATACTGCGAAGGACACAGTACAGAATCATCCTTTATCTCTACCTGTTGTCTGATATGCAGCAGCCTTGAAATATCTGTTCAAAGAAAAGATAGAAATTCGAGCAGTTGGGAGAACGTCCACGAGATGATTTTGCTGTCAGGATTTAACAAGCAGTTCCCTCTTACAAAGTTGGATTTGCCTGATAGCAGCTCCTCCCAATTGACACGTCCTAGCTCTGCCTGATGCTGATGTAATTTGCCTTCCGCCAATTCAGTAGATTCCCATAAGGCCCTGACATATCCGTGTTCTTGTCTATCTTAAATCTGAAGGAGCTGTGACCACTGTTGCTAAAATTATGTCCCACTGAAAGGTCAGTCACCTGGCCAGGCTCATTAGCCAATACGAGGTCCAGTATGGTTCTTCCTCTCGTTGAACTATCCACATACTGCTGTAGTTAGCAAATTTTGCCCAGTCTAAACCCCTTGCTCTAATGGACTTCCAGTCATTATAGGGGATATTAAAGTCACTCACTATGACCACTCTGTTTTTTAATATTTCTTTCCTTAATCGACATACATATCTGTTCCTCAATCCTGCTGTGGCTGTTGGAGAGATTACAGTAACGCAGTGCTTGTATCCATCTTATTTTTGAGCTTGACCCATATTGCTGCAGTGGATGGTCCCTCCTGTATGTCCTGTTCACGTGCAGATGTAGCATTCTCCCTGATCAGTTAAACAACTCGTCCACCTCTTTTAGCTTCTTCTCTATCGCGCCTAAACCAATGAAACCCTGGATACTTTGAACGGCCAGTCCTTTCCCTCTCTCAACCAAGTCTCTGTAAAGCCGCAACATCATAGTCCCATGTATGGATTCAGGCTCCCAGTTTCTTAACCATAACAATTCTTGCATTGAAATAAATACACTTCAGCCAAACTCCATCAAATCCTGACCTGATATTTGGTTTGAGTTTCCCTGATGTAAATTCCTCCTCGTCTATTCTCTTGTAACAGGAGATTACAAAGGATTGTCAGTAAAGCGGAAAATATTGTAAACAGACAATTTCAGTTTCCTTCCTTGTCCCTTCAATCTGTACATTGCATCCCACACTGTCCAATTCCAATAAACTGCTGGGTAATTATTTTGCTTCAAACAACCGTCTCCAGCCTCTCACGGCACATTCTTCTACTCGCTCTGGACACATTGGATTGATAGTTTTCTGATCCCTCTCTCAACCAAATCTCTGTATTATTTGTATCATGGTTATATATATTCATCTGTCTTGCCTGTCACACTGCTCACATTAAAATCAGTATACTTCAGACTGCCAGTCCCATTGTGTTCACTCCCCTCTGCCAGTTTGTTGCAGGTCTTAGTTGCACTGGGATTAGTCTCCAACTGCTCTTCAGTCACTGTGCTTGTAGATGTACTGCTCTAGCTCCACCCTCCCTCCCCCACCATCACACTAGTTTAAACCCTCCTGAGTGACAATAGCAAACCTTCCTGCCAGGAGATTGCTGCCGGTTCACGTCCATCCCGTCCATCTTGTGAATTTAATACTGACCCAGGATTCCCAACGACCCACATATCTGAGATTGCTGCCAGTTCAACTGCATCCCGTCCTTCTTGTGTATTTCATACTGACCCAGGATTCCCAATGACCCATATATCTGAGATTGCTGCCAGTTCAGCTGCATCCCGTCGTCCTTGTGTCTATCCTACCGACCCGGGAATCCCAATGTTCAACATATTGGAAGTGCTGCCTACCCTACCAGCTCTTTGGCCATGTTTTTAACTTTACTACCTTCCTATTCCTAACCTCACTGGCACGTGGCATAATCTAGTCTCCCCAACATTCAAATATGCTTTCAGCACAACTCCAGCAAGACCTTTACTTTAAAATGGATAGACTTGACAATACAAACTTAAGTGTGATCTCATTCACCAGGAACGTGGAGCCCAACGAATCAGTCGTCATGATCATAGGATCTGATATCTGTCACCTCCACCAAACCTGTGTGACAAGATATACTTATGGAGCATCTATTTGGACATGGACGAGGATAAACAGAAATTAGTCCAAAAGACCTGAAAATGTCATAACAGTTGGGTGCCCGTCAGCCTGTTTACTCTGCTTTACTGTTCAATTGGATTTTAGCTATTCTGTTCCTTTTAATGGCTGGGTCTTTACCCCGGATCCCTAGCACGTCAGAAAGTGCCCAGTGTCTTTGTGCGCTCACTGCGTAGGGAGCATCCAGTGCCAGGTGATGGGGTGTGGGGAATCCCGGGGTGGCTCAATGAAAGGCTGCATGCAGTGACGGATGGATTCAGGGACTGAGGGAGACAGAGTAGGTAATCAGGGACATGCACTCACATAAGTAGCTGGGCAAGATTCCCAAGCACTCAGGAAGCCTGAGGACCAGAGCCACTTTTACAATAAACCCGTCATATTTGCAGCAATTTTCCATCAAACACAAGCACATACTGTAGATGGCAGAAACCTGAAACAAACACAGAAACATACTGTGGAGAGAGAAAAGAGGCAATTCTCCCAATGCAGAGATTGCAAAATCTCTAGAAAGACAGGGTCCAGAGATTGGAATTGAACCCGAGTCCCTGGCACTGTGAGGCAGCAATGCTGTGTCACCGCGCTATCCAATGATGGACAACAGGATTAGGACAGTTACATTAGTATATTTTCGACAGTTAGTTAACAGGATTGCTCTCACGCAGCCTATCTAAGATTGGGAAGCCGTTATACAGCAGCAGAGGACAATTCAAGAAGCAATAAAGTGATGAACACGAAATATGTAAGCTAACTTGCTTTAGAAAAGGAGATTGCAGGAGTTTTGTTAAGATATATAAAAGGGGAGAGTGAACATTGGACAACCAGAAATTGAGGCTGACTGCAGAGAAATGGAAAACAAAGAATTGGAGAATGACCTGACTAGGTACTTTCCGTCAATCCTCACAATGGTAGATACTATGAACATTCCAGAACTTAAAGCGAGTCAAGGGTGAGGAATAGATGTAGTGATCAGCGCTGAGGAGAAGGTTCTGGGGAAGCTGCAATGTTTGAAAACGGATAAATCACACAGACTGGAAGGATAACAACCAATGTTCTGAAGGAATTAGCGGAGGAGATTGTGAAACGATTGGTCGTGACTGTTCAGGAATAACTATCATCAGACAGAGTCCCAGATAACTGGAAAATGGACAATTTAAAATCTCTGTGTAAGAAGGAAGAAAGGCAAAATACAGGAAATCATAGGGCAGCATAGCCTGGCATCGGTCGTTATTAGGGATTTAGAGTGCATTGCTAGCAATGACTTTGCAGAGTACTTGGAGGTGCATGGTAAAATAGGGCTGAGTCAGCATGGCTTCATCAAGGAGTGGTCCCGCTGACAAGTTTGTCAGAATTCTATTAGAAAATAATGACCAGGTTTGACAAAGGGAGGATGTGATCTCATTTGCTAATAGGCAGTGTGTTAACTTTGAATCTGTGTTAAATTGAATCATGTTAATTTATTGGTTACAACTTGCATAAGCAGATGTGCATAAACAAATAAAATTGCAGAGGAACAATTCAATAGCAGATAAATAAAATAAGGATGGAGGTTCGGTTGATGTGTTGTTTCTACATGATGTGGGAGATGTCGACCCCACTGTGGTTCCCAGTGACCATGTCTGGAGTAAATGTCGCATGCAAGAACAACTCTGGTTCTGAATCGGTGAGCTGGAGTTTGAGCTTCAAACAATGCGAGGCATCAGGGAGGGGGAGAGTTCCCTGGATGCTGTGATTCAAGAGACAGTTACACTCCTTAGATCAACTGACTCAAATTCAGCCAGTGGTTAGAAAGCAGAGAGATTATCTATAAGTGAGGCAGATAAAGGGATCCAGAACGTAGAATTGCTGGAGCCTCAGCCCCTGTCCGTGTCTAAGAGATTCAAGAGTTTTGTTCTCTGTGTGGATGGGATGGGGACTGCAGGGAGGATGAGCTGATTGGCCACAGCACCGAGTTGAGGAAAGCATTCAAGTGGGGCAAGAGAAGAGAAATGTTAATGTAATTGGGGATAGCGTAGTTAACGGCATAGACACTGTTCTCTGTGACCCGGATTGAGAGTCCTGAATGCGGCATTACCGACTGGTGTTTGGCTAAGGGATATCCCATCTGGGCTGCAGGGGAACTTCGAGTGTGAGGGTAAAGATCCATTAGTCATGGTCTGTTTCGGTACAAACGACCGAGATAAAACTAGGACAGAGGTTCTGCTAAGGGATACGAAGAGCTCGGAGCTAAATTAGAAAACAGAATCAAAAAGGAAATAATCTGTGGATTACGGCCTGAGCCATGAGCTAATTAGCACAGGGTCAGCAGGAAAATGCGTGGCTCAAAGTTTGGTGTGGGAGAAATGGGTTTGTATCATGGGACTTTGACACCAGACACTGGGGAAGGATCTGATCGGACGGTCTTCATCTGAACCGTGTTGGGACCAGAGTCCAAGCAAATCGCATAACTGGGGCTGTAGACTGGGCATTAAGCTAAATGGGGGTGGGATGGTGCCAGTTATAGGGAAAATTATAAAACCCGAATTAAAGGAGCGGGTAAGACTGCAGATCTCAAGAAGAAGGCGTTTGGTATGCTTTACTTTGTTGGTCACAGTATTGAGTACAGGAGTTGGGAGGTCATGTTGCGGCTGTACAGGACATTGGTTCGGCCACTGTTGGAATATTGCATGCAATTCTGATCTCCTTCGTATCAGATAGATGTTGTTAAACTTGAAAAGGTTTCAGAAAAAAAATTACAAGGATGTTGCCATGTTTGGAGGATTTGAGCTATAGGGAGAGGCTGAGTAGGCTGAGGCTGCTTTCCCTGGAGCGTCGGAGGCTGAGGAGTGACCTTTTAGAGATTTACAAAATTATGAGTGGCATGGATATGATAAACAGACAAAGTCTTTTCCCTGGGGTCAGGGAGTCCAGAACTAGAGAGCAGAGGTTAAGGGTGAGAGGGGAAAGATATAAAAGAGACCTAAGGGTCAACGTTTTCACGCAGAGGGTGGTACGTGTATGGCATAAGCTGTCAGAGGATGTGGTGGAGGCTGTACAATTGCAACGTTTAAGAGGCATTTAGATGAGTGTATGAAGAGGAAGGGTTCGGAGGTATATGGACCGGGTACTTGCAGGTGGGACTGGATTAGTGATATCTGATACCTGGACAGGTTGGACCGAACGGTCTGTTTCCATTCTGTGCACCTCGATGACTCTAAAACTCTAAGTTATTCAAATCTTCAGCACAGACGCAGAGTATGGAAAGTGTTAGCAATCAAACTTCAAACACTCAGGACAAACAAATGACGATGAGAAGAGGGATGGTTACTACAGGGCTGAACTGTTATATCGGAATGCATGCAGTATAAGGAATAAGGTAAATAAGCTTGTGGCTCATACACAAATTGGCAGATCGCCATCACGGAGACGTTGCTGCAAGTGGATAGGATTGGAAGCTGAATATTCAAGGATATGCATCCTATCAAAAATATAGGCAGTTGGGCAGAGGGAATGGGGCTGTCCTATTAGTAAGAAATGCAATTAAATCAATAATAAGAAATGATGTAAGGTGAAATGGTGTAGAATCTGTGCCGGTAGAATTAAGGAATCAAAAAGGTTAAAAACAAGTTGTTGGAGTTCTGTTCAGGCCTCCAAACAGTACTCAGGAGCTGGGGGGCAAGATACACCAGGAGCTAGAAAAATGTGTAGGAAGAACAAAGTTACAGTGATCATGTGGGATTTCATTACTGAGGTGGGCTGTGAATTCAGATAGATGGTGGTTTGCAAGAAAACGAATTTGTGGAATGTCTATGAGATGGCTTTTTGGAGCAGCTTGTGCAGGCAGATTAGATGAGCGAGCTTAAGGTGAAGAAAATCATAGGAGGCAGTATCGTAATATGATTGAATTTACTCTGCAATTTAAGATGGAGAAGTTATATTCAGAAGTAACGGTATTAAAGCTGAATAAAGGCAAGTACAGAGACATGAGAGAGGAGCTTGGTCGAATTGACTCGTAGAAGGGCCCAGCAGGAGGGACAGTGGAGCAGCAATGGCAGGAGACTTTTTGAGTAATTCGGCATGCAGCAGAGATTGACCCCGATTAAAATGAGGCAGAGTACACGGAGAATGAGGTAACCATGACTGATGAGGGAAATCAGCTATAGCAGGGAGTAAGGAAAAATTACTTTTAAAACCGCAATGAATAGCTTAACCTCTGTCCTGGGTAAGATCCTGGAATCCATTGTGAAGGATGAGATTTCTGAATACTTGGAAGTGTTTGGTAAAATAGGGCAAGTCAGCATGGTTCCATCAAGGGAATATCATGCCTGACAAATTTGTTGGAAATCTTTGAAGAAGAAATGAACAGGCTCGATCAAGTAGAGCCAATGGATGCTATCCACCTGGACGCCAAGAAGGCCTTTGACAATTTGTCACACAGCAGATGACTAAGTATGATAAGGGTCCGTGGTGTTAGAAGCAAGGTAGAGAGGCATGAATAGGAACTTGCCAGTCTGACAGAAAGCAGAGAGTGGGGATAAAATGGTCCTTCTCAGAATGGCAGCCGGTGGCAAGAGGTGATCCACAAGGCTCAGTGTTGGAATCGTAACATTTTACTTGTTACATTAACAATATAGATGATCGAACTGAGGGCACTCTGGCTAAGTTTGCAGGTGATACAAAGATAGGCAGATGGACTGGTCACATACAGAGGCCGATGAAGTAATTGACCAGGTAAAAGTGTTGGCAGATGGATTCCAACCTCACAAAGGGTGAGGGCATGCACTTTGTCACGAAGAATCGAGGCATATTTTCTAAATGGGGAGAAAATTCAGAACTCTGAAGTGCAAAGGGACTTCGGAGTTCTAGTGCAGGGATCTCTTAAGGTAAGCTTGTAGGTTGATGCAGTAGTTAAGAGGGCAATTGCACTTATTATTGATGGCATTTATTACGGGAGGAATTGAATATAAGAAAAGGCTTTATACAGATTTGGTCAGACTACATTTGGAGTGTTGAGCGCACTGTTGAGCCCAATATCTCAGGAAAGGTATACTGCCCCTGGAGCGTGTTCAGAAGATTTTCACGGGAATAGTCATAGGAGTGAAAAGTTTGTTGTATAGCGAATGTTTGAGTCTTTGGGTCTATACTTGATAAAGTTTAGAAGGAAGAGAGGAAATGTAATTGAAACATGCAGAATACTGAATGACCTGAACAGAGTGGATGTTCATAAGATGTTTCCACTTGTAGGAGAGACGAGGACCCAAGGACACAGCCTAAGCTTAAAGGGAACATCTTTTAGAATATTGCTAAGGAGAAACTTCTTTCACCAGGGAATGGTGAATCTTTGAAATTTATTTGCAGAGAAGGATGTGGGGCCAGGTCATTGAGTATATGTGAGACGTGGATAGCTTTTCAGATTATCCAGGGGATCAAGGGTTATGGGGAGAAGGATGGAGAATGGGTTTGAGAAACTTATCAGCGATGACCAAATGGCGGAGCAGACTCGATGGGCTAACTGGCCTAGTTTCGACCCCTTGTCTTATAGTATTATGGTTTTATCTTTAAGGAGTCTTTTTGCATTTCTGAGAATATGGATTCGTGTTCTTTATGAAGGTCAGAAGCTCGTGGAAATAGACAATAGACAATAGACAATAGGTGCAGGAGTAGGCCATTCTGCACTTCGAGCCTGCACCACCATTCAATATGATCATGGCTGATCATCCTTAATCAGTATCCTGTTCCTGCCTTATCTCCATAACCCTTGATTCCACAATCCTTGAGAGCTCTATCCAACTGTTTCTTAAATGAATCCAGAGACTGGGCCTCCGCTGCCCTCTGGGATAGAGCATTCCACACAGCCACTACTCTTTGGTTGAAGAAGTTTCTCCTCATCTCTGTCCTAAATGGCCTACCCCGTATTTTTAAGCTGTGTCCTCTGGTTCGGCACTCACCCATCAGTGGAAACATGTTTCCTGCCGCTAAAGCATCCAATCCTTTAATAATGTTATATGTCTCAATCAGATCCCCTCTCAGTCTTCTAAACTCAAGGGTATTCAAGCCCAGTCGCTCCAGTCTTTCAGTGGAAGGAAATCCCAACATTCCAGAATTGACCTCGTGAACCTACGCTGCACTCCCTCAATATCTAGAATGTCTTTCCTCAAATTTGGAGACCAGAACTGCACACAATACTCCAGGTGTGGTCTCACCAGGGCCAAAAATAGTTGACTGTTTTTGAATGAAGATACTTTGTCTGCTGTCAGGATGGTGGATGATATGACATTCAGTGCAGGATCACACACTAACTGCACTGAATTAATGTGGGGAGAGTTTATTCAAAACTTGAACCTCTCTGTCTTTGTCAATCACCGTGGGGAGTGAGGGTTGGCGTGGGTAGGCGTAACGTCTTCAGAGACACTTAAACTATCCAGAACCATGCATCCTGAATGAATCAACAGTCACGGAATTTATCGCCTTCTCATTCTCTGTTTCGAATATAAGGAGTGCTTGTCCATCCTCCTCAAGGTTCAATGCAATCACCTCTTATTATCTCACAGCGCTACAGATCAACCTTTACTCACTCCTCATGGTGCCATCATCCCAGGGATTAAGCTGGTGGGACTCTTGTCCATTCTCTCTGTGGTAAGGAGATCACTCCATATAAAGGAGATAAAATCTGTCCACAATACCCCAAACACGGCCTCAAAAACGCTCTCAGAGTTGATCACAATAACTCCTTTCCCTCACTTAGCTGGCTCCATTTCCTTCATGTGACACAGGATACCATTCATTTACAATGCACAGCCACTGACGTGGAATTTAAACCATCCTTACATCTGTAGGTCAGCATCAATAAAGCTCGCACCAGAGGTGCCTATCGAGATGGCAAACACTCTCGGAGACAGACTCAATCACAAAGAATACGTCTAAAAGTGTGAGTGGCCACCTACCTGAATGTAATTCAGCTGCAGGAATATGGGATACAGGCAGAGGAAGGGGGTTATCTTTCCTTTTCATCTGCCCTCACGGGATGTATTCAGCCCTGGTCAGGCCAGCATATAATGTTGACCTTGCACTGAGTGGCTGGTTCGCTATTCTACAGGACAGTAAAGATTAAAACGCAGTGCTGTGGGTTTGCAGTCACACAGAGACCTGACCAGAGAAGAATGACCCATTGCCTTCTCTAATGGGCATGAGGCAAACCGATATCAACAGATTATTATTTTGTGGTTGTAGATTATGAGCCAATGATGTAACCACCATACACTGTCTTCCCGTCTTTCTACTTCTGTGCAGAGAACAATGTAACCATCTCAAGTGCAATTATTTTGCAATGGACACATGGTATAAATGGGCTTCAAACAGCTGTATGCGGAGATTAACAAAGGCACAAATGATAGCATATTCAGGAATTGTACTGAGGCTGAGGAGGAGACTGGGATGTCATGTTGGTGGTACTGGACAGGAATGGTGAGTGGGGAGGATATGGAAATGTAAACTTGTGCAGGAGAAAACGAATCAAGGAGAACAGTTTGTTTCATCCTCACATATTGCTGTGTAATTTTTAAATAATCATTTGCTAATTATAATATGTAAGGAATGGAATCTTTGATTGGAACTGAAAACATTGACTTGCACCTTTCCAAAATTTACATTTCATGACCATCAATTCAGTTCAGACCATTTCACTAGACAGATAGAGTGACTTACCAGGAACACCAACTATAGCAAGGATAGGATAGTAACCAGCTTGAATAACCATCAGTACACCTTCAATCCGCGATGCTAATGATATCCAAGGCTGGGAAAGCCAGAAAAGACCCGAGGATAAACTCCTGTCCATTGCTGGAAATTTCCATTTGAATGTTCTCAGATCTTGATCCATTGTTGGAACACTCCAGTATACTCTTTCCAGATTCTGATCTCTCCTCCCTCTCTCCTTGAAGCTGCTGATCCCTGTTACTGGTGTGGATGATGCTCCCGCTCATACTATGGGATTACACATTGAACACATTGCATTATTGATAGAAGACTGAAAATCTCTGGGGACCCATAGGATCCATGGAGACTCGCATAGTCACAATCGCTGAACAAACAGCTCCAGCTGACCCCTCTCAATGTGATTCTGTTTTACTAAAATTCAAAATAACTTTGAACACCTGCGTTCTGGATGTGCGATGTGAGTGCGACTTAAGGAGGAATGTTGGCGATGACATATTATTTGTGTAATAATTCAGTCTGCCTTGGATATAGAGGTAATGCCAGAGGTTTAACTGAACATAAACATGCTTCTCTGCTCATAAATGGAGAAATAATTCCGATAATTACTGATCAGTCATTGCAAAATCAGTAAAACATTGAGAGAATATCTTCAGTCCATGATCTGATGGCAACATGTGCCTAAGAAAATGTGGGTTTATAACAAACAAACGGCATGTATATGTTAACAGAGAATTGTACATGACAAATAAAATTCAGATTGTTATTCCAGAATCAGAGAGGGCAAGCGTGGGTGTTGATGTTATCCATGTTAAGGAACTGTGATGAAGTGTCATTTACTGACTTCAATTACATTGTGATTATGACATTGGGGAAAAGACAAAAGATGGAGAGGACTGGGAGACATGGGTGTTCAAACTGAGAAGAGGAACATTGTTGTTCCCTATTTATCAGTACTGGAACGTTACTCTTTATAACTCATATGAAGAACAGATTCAAGGATAAATCTATAATGAGAAATTAGCAGAGACAATATTAATGAAATGTATTTATTTAATGCAAAATACAGGGACAAAATGATTTTCTATACAGACCGAAATATGCAAAGTATAAAGAGATAAGTTTGTTAAAATTCACTCTTGATATTGCGTTATATAAATTGAAATGTGGATGTGTAAACTCGAAAAGTGATGTGCAAACTGTATCAATCATTATTTGATTCACAGCGGAGATGCTGATTTCCTTTCTGTCAGTGATCCCCCTCACTGAGATTCTCTGGCCCAGTCTCTCACACAGTATCTGGAGGTGGGGTGGGAGTGTTGGGTGGGGTTATCATTTCCTGCTGCTCATGGCACAGTTTATTTTTTTTTAAATCCACCTTCGCCATATAACTAATCTATGATCTTTTGGGTTCTGTTTAGCTGTCAGTAACACAGCTCTGTGATATTATTGGAAAACAATGATCTGGGACGACAGCCAGTATCGGCAGAGTGGTCACAGGGTATGGCACCCAGACAAATGGATTGCAGTTCAGAGGAATTTCTAAATAAAACTTCCAACCTCTGTCTGTCCGTATTTATCTACCCTCATGCTGCCTTCTGATCTATCTGACTTCACTCTCATCGAACACCTCTTCCTCTCCCACTCAGTCAGTCGCTCCCCTTTCTATCCTCTCTCAGTTTATCTCCATTCACGTTCTGTTCCCCGATTTATTTCTCTCTCACACCATCTATCTCCACACGCTCTCTCTATCTCCAGTTGTGCAGTTGAAGCGCTTGTGACCCCACAATGGGTTGACTGACCTCCATCGGTGTTATAATAATTTGGCAGTTCTCTGATCCACAATAAATACTTTAAGTGCCTGGTCAGATAAGCTGGTGTGGTGACAGGTACAGTGCACAATCACCCATTATCTCTTCCTGTTCTTCTCTGATGTACAGCTGCCTTGAAATATCTGTGCAAACAAAATTGACTGAATGAAATTCGAGCAGTCCAGAAGACGTTCATGACGGTGTGTTTCAATTAGGATTTAATGGAGGATGAGATTCTAGAAAAACCTAAGCAATGAAAGAAAAACAGGGCAGCACAAGAAATAGCATATGAATACAACATGTGGCACCAAGTAGGCCTCATGGTATTATCGCTAGATTATCAATCCCGAAAATCAGCTCTTGTTCTGTGGACCCAGGTTCGAAACCCACCACTGCAGAAGGTGGAAATTCAACTCAATAATTATTTAAAAAGCTAGAATTAAGAATCTACTGATGAGAATGAAATCTTTGCTGATTGTCAGAAAAGAAAAACTATTTGGCTTACTAATATCCTCCAATGAAGTAATCTTGCATCCTCACTCCAGACCCAAAGCAATGTGATGACTCTCAGTCACGCTGTGAAATGGACTAGCGTGTCATTCAGTTATACCAATCGCTACAAAATCTCAAAGAAATAAAACCAGGTGGACCAACAGTTATCGATCGGACCACCGAAAACGTCAGTTGGAAACATCACTGTCGGACCTGCAAAGTCCTCCTTACTAACACCTGAGGGCTAGTGCCAATATTGGAACAACTGCCTTACAGACTAGTTAAGCAACAGCCTGACATAGTCATGCTCACGAAATTATAACTGACAGAAATACCCAGAAACCACCAACACCATGACTGGATATGTCCTGGCCAAAGGTCAGGACCAATCCAGCAGAGGGGGCAGCTCAGTGTGATACATTCTGGAGGGAGTTGCTCTGCGAGTCCCCAAAAAAAACACAAAACCCAATGAAGTCCCATGGCTTTAGATTAAACGTGGGCAAAGCAGCGTTACTGATTAACATTTAACGACATTCCTCAGCTGGATCAGCTTTCCGCCATGTTGAACAACACTTGGAGAAAGCACTGACTGTGAAAAGGGCACAAATTTATTCTCGCTGAGGAATTTCAAAGTCACCAACCAAGAGTGGTTTGGCAGCAGCACTACCGATCACGCTGGTTGTATCCTAAAGGACATATCGACTTGATTGGGTCTGCAGAAGGTAGTGAGGGAATGAATGAAAGGGAAAAAAAACATACCTGATCTCATCCTTAGCAATCTACCAACTGCAGATTCATCTGTCCATGCCAGCATCGGTAAAACTGAACACCGCACTGTCGATGACGAGACAAAGTCTCATGGTCATATTGAGAATAAACACTATAGTGTTGTGTGGCACTATCACCATGCTAAATGGCACAGACTTCAAACAGTTATAGCAACTCAAGACTGAGTATTCATAAGACGCTGTGGTCCAACAACAGCAGAAAAACAATACCCCAGCGCAATCTGTAATCTCATGGTGCAGCATATAAACCACTCAATCATTGCCAGCAAACCAGAGGATTAACCCTAGTGCAAAAGGGAGTGAAACAATGAGAAAAAACTGCTCAGGTATGTTCTGTACATAAAACTCAGGGCAAATTCAAACCAGCCAAATACCGCCTCATCAGTCTACTCTCCATCATCAATAAAGTGATGGAAGGACTCACCAACTGTGCTATCAAGCAGCACCTGCTCAGCAATAACCTGCTCAGTGACGCCCAGGTTGGGTTCCACCGGGGACACTCAGCTCCTAACCTCACCACAGTCTTTGTTCAAACACAGAAAAAGGAACTGAATTCTAGCACTTGAAAATCAAGGCTGCATTCTTTCAAATGTGGCATCAAGAAACCCATGCAAAAAGGATATTTCGAGCAAGTATTTCATTATTGGAGTTTTACCTGACAGATAGGAAAACGGTTATTGTTGTTGGAGGTCAGTCATCACACTTCCATAATATCTCTGCAGGAGTGACTCAGGATAATGTGGACGTAGGTTTGCTCCATGAGCTGCAATGGTCATTTTCAGATGTTTCATCACCATACTAGGCAATATCTTCAGTTGCCCTCCGGATGAAACCTAGGTCTAAACACCTCCTGTTGCTTCATCAATGGCCTTCTCTCCATCCTAAGGTCAGAAGTGGGGATATACGACGATGACTGCACAATGTTCAGCATCCATTTGCAAATGCTCAGTTATGGAAGCAGTCCATGCCTAAAGACAACAGGATCTAGACAATATCCAGGCTTGGGCTAATAAGTGACAAGTAACACTCGCACCACACAAATGCCAGACAATGACTATCACCAATAATAAACAATATAACCACTTGGTATTCAGCAGCTTATTTGACACTAATTTCCCCTCCCCACCACACTATCAATACACTTCAGGTTACCAATGACCAGAAACTCAACTGGACTCGCCACATAGATATAAGAACAGATCAAAGGCTCAGAATATTGTGCGTTTAACTCACCTCTTGTCTTCCCAAAGCATGCTCATCATCTACAAGACACAAGTGAAGAGTGAGATGGAATACTCCCCAATTGCCTGAATGAGTGCAGCCACAACGGCACTGAAGAAGCTTGACACCATCCAGGACAAAACAGTCCAATTGATTGGCACCACATCCACAATCATCCACTCCATTCACCACCTCTGCTCAGTAGCAGCAGTATGTACTATCTACAAGACAGCACCTTCCAATCCTACAATCACTTCCATCTTGAATGACAACGGCAGCAGGCTTTGGCGAACACCACCAGCTTCAAACTCCCTTCGAAACCAGTCAACATCCTGAGTTGGAAATATATTGCCATTCTTTCACTGTTGCTGGGCCAAAACCCTGGAATTCCCTCCCTCGTAGCATTGTGGATCAACTCACAGCAGGTGAACTGCAGCGGTATAAGAAGGCAACTCAGCACCACCTTCTCAAGAGGGTAACTAGGGACGGGAAAGAAATGGTGGGCCCATTCAGAGATTCCCATAACCAAAAAAAATGTTTAAAAAGTTCCAAGTTGAACACCTCGATGTAACAGGTTTTCTGATTTGAACATGAACAGGAAAGCAGTGTTTCTGATGGAAAACATTTTCGACCTTTCTGTTATTAGAAAGGTGTTCAGTGTTCCATGACATATTATTGCTGAGTGCTGTGATAAATTGCACCTGTTTTATTAAATGCAATATTAGTCTAACTGGATCGATCCTTGAAAAATACCAGACTGAAAATGACAATCATCGTCGAGACAATGTACTCCCGTCAGGTGAGACTCACAGATAGCAGCTTATATTCAACATTTTAGTGCTACTGCTTAACACTGAATCCTCCCACCGTCCATATTACAGGGGTTACCACTTACCAGAAGGTGAATTCAAATCAAAATACAGATACAAGGGTTACAAGAGCAGGTCTGAGATTTACAATTCTGCACTGAATAATAGACTGTATGACAATACAGGCATGCTATATATCAATAGATTTAGGCCCTTCAGCCTATCTCTTCACTCTGAAACTGTCTCATTTTGTCAAAGTCTCTAAAACTTGTGGAAATATCTTCTATACTCTAACTGTATCAATCTTTGCAGTAATCGCCCAGTTTCAATCAGTTGTGCCCCCCCCATTCTTCTAAATTCCATTGAGTACAGACATCGAGCCCTCAACTTCCGCTCATATGACAAGTCTTCATTCCCAGGATAGATCATGTCCAACACCCGTAGATCCTTCCCCAGAACAGCTCACAATAATCCAAATCCCGTCTGACCATAGCCCATTACATTCTCAGCAGTATGTCTCCGCCCTTGTATTCTCACTCTCTTTAAATGAATGTTAACATTGCATTTGCTTTCCTAACTGCCAACTGCACATGCGCATTAACCGTAAGAGCGGACAATGACGCCAAACTCATTTGTGCTTCAGATTTCATGAAGCATTTTAGAACATAATGTCTGCCTGTATTACGCCTACTGAAGTGCATAATCTCACATGTTCCCATATTGTGTTCCATCAGCCACGTGTTTTCCCAGTGTCCGAAACTGTCCAAGTCTTTCTGCAGCCTCCCCACTTCCTCAATATCACCTCCCCATCCAATCATCATTGTATCATCTGCAAACCGATTAAAACTGCCGTCAGGTCAGATGGTTCATGTAAATGTTGCTTCTTGACGACCTAAGGACTATCCATCAATTGGAAAGGCACAACACGCAAGATGCTTGACTCCATTTAGTTTAAAGCTGCATGACTGTAATTACACCTGCAATGCCTTCACTCCTTGCACCACTGGCACTGACACCCTGCTCACTAATTTATTGTGAATTTACTCCATTATGGTGATGCAGAACTTGATGGCGCACGATCCCAGTCTATTAATGGCAATCTGGCTCAATGCTGACTGTGTGTTGCTCACACCAACGAATGTCATTTTGTGTTGAAGACGACAGAGGGAGGTGGGGGGAGGAGATGTCGATCATAAATGACTGTGTGACTGTCACTGAGTGCTGACACCAGCCACGAAAGCCCCACATGTACCTGTGTCTGTTGTCACCGCTGCAGGCATGATCAGCTTTTCAGTGAGTCAAATCAAAGAAAGTGATGGGCCTGGACAGTGTTCCTGGCTGAGCATTCAGATCCTGCTTGTACCAACTGGCAGAGGTATTCACATACAACTTCAGCCTCTCCCTCCAGAAGCCGAAGTCCCAATTAAATTCAAGAAGGCCATCATCATCCTCATGAGAAAGCACATGGAACATGCCCTTATTGACGACCATCCAGAGGCTCTGACCTCAATAATCATGCAGTGCTTTGAGAGGCTGGTTATGGCCTACATCAACTCCAGTCTCCCAGCCTGACCTGCTGCACTATAATTTGCCGACTGATGTAACGGGTGCACAACAGATGCCATATCCGAGCCTGCACGCATCACTGGAAGATCTGGACCACAAGGACACTTACACCAGACCCCGGCTCATTGACTAAAGCTCCACATTCAAAATCATTATCCCTTACAGACGAATCAAAAACTCCCCGACCTTGGTCTCGGTTCCATCCTCTGCAACTGGCTCCTCAGATTTCTGACCCACAATCGTGAAATTAGGTTAAAACCACCTCCTCCATAATAACAATGAACACTAAAGCTGCTGAAGAATGTGTTCTCAACACCCGACAATACTCCATGTACACCCACGGCTCTACCCTCAGCCCACTACTGTCCTCCCTATTCACCCATGGCTGTGCCATCAGCACCTTACTGTATGCCCTGTACACCCATGGATGTGCCCTCAACCCCCTACTGTATTCACTTTACACCCACGGTTGTGTACTCAGCCCCCCACTGTCCTCCATGCACACCCACGTCTGTGCCCTCAGCCGCTTACTGTATTCCATGTATTCCCACGTCTGAGTCCTCAGTCCCTTATGGTACTCCAGGTACACCTATGGCTGTGTCCTCAGCCCCCAACTATCCACCCTGTACACCCACGGATGTGACCTCAGCCTCTTAGTGTGTTCCCTGTACACCCACGGCTGTGCCCTAAACCAACTATTATACTCTTTGTAAACCCACGGTTGTTTCTGCCGCCCCCAAATGTCCTCCTTGTACACCCACAGCTGTGTCCTCAGCCGCCTATATACTCCCTGTACAGCCACGGCTGAGTTTCCAAATTCCAAACAACGCCAGCTACAAGTTCGCTGATGACATCACAATAGCAGTACGGATATTAAACAACAACGTGTCAGAATGTAGAAAGGAGATAGAGAGCTTGGTGGCATGGTGTATTGATAATGACCTCTCTCTCCTATCCGGCAAACGTAAAGGACTGATCACTGATTTTATGAAGAAAGGAGGGGAACACATCCCATCTACATCAACCGTTTGAGGGAGTGCAGGCAATAAAGTCCCTCGGAGTGATGTTAACTCACAACCTGTCCTGAACTTCTCACAAAGGTCCGACTGTCGGGATGGTTCAACAATGCCTCTCCTTCCTGAGGTGATACAGGAAAATCAGCATGCACTACTTCTACAGATGCACCATTGAGAGTGTATTGTCCCGGTGGATAACAGCCTGGTACAGCAACTGCTCTACTCAGGACCGTGAGAAACTGCAGAAGGTTGGGTGCACAGCTCTGACCAACATGGACTCTAACATCCCAACCATCGATTCCATTTACATGGCTCGTTGCCGCAGAAAGGCTGCCAACATCTACCCCAGATTACTGAGGGAAGGGATACAGGAAATATCTGGGGCATTAACAGATACCTTTGTAGCATCCTTGAACACGGCTGAGGTTGCGGAAGACTGGAAAATTATTAAACCCCTTGTTTAAGAAAGATAGTAGGGATAATCCAGTCAATTATGGACTAGTGAGACTGATGTCAGGGGTAGGGAATCTGCCAGAGAAGATACTGAGGGATAGGATCTACTATCATTTGGATGAAAATAGTATTATCAGTGATGGACAACATGGTTTTGTGCAGAGAAGGTCATGTCTTAGCAACTCAATAGAATTCTTTGAGGAAGTGACCAAGTTGATTGATGAGGGAGAGACTGTAGATGTCATGTACATGGACTTCAGGAAGGCGTTTGGTATGTTTCCCCTCGGTCGGGTTATGGAGAAAGTGAAAGTCACATGGTGCGCTAGCTACATCGAGGCAGAGAATAGTAGGGGGAGGGAGTTTCTCAAAATGGAGAACTGTGACCAGTGGTTCCATTTAAGATGTTTCTGGAAAGATACATGAATGGGCAGGGAACAAAGGGATACAGATCCTTAGATAATAGGCGACAGGTTTAGATAGAGGATTTGGATCGGCGCAGGCCAATCGAATGGCCTGTTTCTGTGCTGGAATGTTTTGTTCTAACATTATCAAAGACCCATCACACCCCAGTAATGGTCTCCCACAACCTCTTCCATCAGGCCAAAGATATGGAAGATTGAAAACACTGCGCAGCTGGCTCATTAAAAGTTTCTTCCCGACTGTTATTAGACTGATGAATGTACTCTCTAATCTCAGATAATACTGATCAGGTTCATGCTGATCTCGCCTCACGCACGCCGTGTGCAGCGTAACCTGCATGCCGCTCAGACATGTTTTACAGCCATTGTTCTGCACATCCTTGCTTACTATGATCAGCCTGTACACCTTGGTACAGGTCAAAGTAAATCCTCATCTTCCTCCCCCCAGCTTACTCTGAGGTCTCTCTGGTCCTCACCCCAGCACATCCCATTCCCCACCACAGCACACTGTGACCCTATCCCTAGCTCACTGTGTGCTTTGTGTCTCACTACTTCTCTCACACTGTCTGTTCCCTTGTATTTTCCTTTTCTCTGTCTTCTATTTCTTTCCCTGAACTTACTATCTCCCCTTCTCCCTGTCCATGTGACTATTTGTTTCTTGTTTTCTTTCCTTTCTCTGTTGTACTGACTGTCATTCTGTTTCCCTCCCTGTGTTCTCTCTCTCCTTATACGTGTCTGTCTCGTTCTCCCTCGTTGTGATGGTGATCGCTTCTCTATTGTTTTGAAGCATGTGATGGCTTTTTGGTTGGATGTTGGCAATATTGGTTAAATTTCAATTGTTGTCAAAACAGCAACCAGAAATTGGAAATCCATTTGAAAGCCAATTGCTACATCTAAATATTTTGGAACTGCCTTCTCTGAGTGCTCTGTGTACTGGCAACTGAAAGCATTCTATTCATGGGCATAATAGTGTGACGGTAACAGCTCTTCCCAGGACCAGAAGAAACTACAGACGGTGGTGTGCACAGCCCAGACTATCATGGAAGTCAACCTTCCATCCATTTATACTTCTCATTGTGAGCTAAAGGCGGGCACATCAAATATCTCTCCAAAACCGGTAATGATATCCTATAACCTCTTCCAAAGGGAGAAGATACAGAGGCTTGAAAACATGGATCAGCATGCTCAGGAACACCATCGTCCTTGCCTTAATTACACTGACGAATTGACATCTCTAACTTTTCAAATAATATTAATCTTGCGAAAGTCGATCTTGCTTTGCACACCTCCTGTGCAGCTGTCACCTTGTGTGCCTCACTCTGTAAGTGCCATTGAGGCTGAAGGTCTTCTCAAGGGCAATCAAATGAGTGAACTAATGCTGGCCCAGCCATCGATACCTATATCCCATTAATAAATATAAGAAGATGACGACACTCAGTGAAGACAGACACGTGGGATCAAGTCGCTTTAAACGTGATCTTAGATACATACAGGTTTCCCTCGG